>NC_056740.1:434410571-434695571 GCF_019279795.1 Protopterus annectens | reverse complement strand
CAAACATGCCCAGGTATAACTCTCTTAAAGAGGATGCCCCCAGTCATCCATCGTTTGGAAAGTGTGTCTTCAGTCACTTCTGAACCAAAACTTCAGATACCCAGGGCCTCCTCTCCAGTATCCATTGAGCCTCAACTGTTTGTCTCTGAACACATTCTTCTCAATGTAGCAGATGTGGTCTCAGATGTACTCCCCTGCTAACTTTGGGAGCATGAGAGCTTCTTCTTTGCCTAATTTTTCTAACTGTGGTCCCGAGTCTTCCTCACTTGACTGAATTTGAGCTCCACATCCATCTCGACCATCTGCTGACCCATCAACGTTGGTATTAACAGAGAGGTGGTGCCTCCAGATTTGATGACATTAACCTTACTGGTCCTGATGATGACCTTGCTATCAGCATCGTTGACTTTGACCTTGACACACCTCAGGTTCAGTCCCAGTAGCGAAACTGGGGGTCGATGTCTTGGGGTTAACCTGAGCACTTGTTGTTTTGGGACGTTACATCCTGTCCCTGGAGATGGCCTTCCAGAGCTTAACGTTGAGAACGTTGATCTTGACTGAGGTGTCAGTGGCCATATTGGTCTCAGGATATATCCTCCTCCCTTCAGCCTTGATGATGAAGCCAAACCTTCTGGTCTTAATCCAGGCGTCAGTGATGGTCAGTATGATTCTCTCTGGCCTATTGGCTCCTACTTTGGGTTCAGGACTGTGGTTAGTCCCTGTGCTTACATGCAGACCCCATGGTGATTCAAAATATGGCTCACTTGGGATCTCATACTGCAGCATCTGCTGTCCCCTCTACAGCACAGGACAGAAATCTGGGGTTTGATGGCAAGACAGCCTAGTTAAATCTGGCCCCGATTCTTCCTCCTTTATGGACTCTCACCTCCAAGCCAAAGAATCACAATTGTGTGCAAGAGAAAACATATCAGCTGCATATCAGCTACCTTGTGGAGTCTCCTATACCAAGCATCAGTGATCAATGACTGAGTCTTCCACCTTTATTACCTCATAACACCAAGTTCAAGAAAGTATTAGAGTTCATTGAGATAAAAAGTAAATGGAACCAAGAAATTGCATCGAGTAACAGCAACTCCTGACAGAGGCAAGTCAGTCTTCCTAGGTCATCACCTTAGCTAGTCTCTGTCAAGTTGGTGATAAAGAATACATTGGAGAATCCAGATGTGGTAGCATCTGTACTGAAATGATCCAACAGGGCCCGTCAGCTACCTAAGCTAGTCAAGAAACCTAGTGGAAAACTCTGTTTCAGCTGCACTTAAGGAAGCTCCTGTGTCACAGGTCAGTGTTGTTCATTCACCTAACAAGAAGTCTTGGGACCAGGACACATTATGGAAGCAAATGTTTTCTTCCTGTCTCTTCTCATGTGATTTCAGAGGGAGATGCTGATAAGTCCACTCACACTATGAGGAAATTGCCAAATTTGCAACTAAAAACCAAGCTACGATCCCAGTCGGAAACTTCCAACTCTGTAGTTAAGCACTCCATTTGATTATCTCAAAGAATACTAGCTAGGATGGCAGGCAGAGGTCTTATGGTTTGTTGCCATGGAGAACAGTAAGGCCAAATTAAAAAGTGCCCCATTTGATGAAACCTTGTTCTTTCGATCATCTGTAAATTCCTTTTTCTGATTGGTTGTAAGTCTAATGCTGTGTATTATTTCAAGCATATGTATGAGTTAAAACCTTTGAACATCTGATGAAGCAGTGTCTGAACTGTGAAAGCGCTTATGTGGTAGTTTTAATAAAAGTTTTTTATACCGCCTCATTGCTAGATTCACTTTTATGTTTTTTTTTGGACAAATCACTAAATCAGCCTGCTGCTATCTTTCACTAATTATGGTTGGCCACTGTGTGTGTGTGTGTGTGTGTCTGTGTGTGTGTGTGTGTGTGTGTGTGTGTGTGTGTGTGTGTGTGTGTGTGCGTGCATGTGTGTGCGTGTTTGTGTATGTGTCTGTATATATGTTCACAGACAGCACAGATTCTGTTTCGATGGAATGAAGTCCACAAGGAAGGATTACCAATACTTCCATTTTTATTTGAAAATTTGGATACCAAGTATCAAGGGCGACCTTAGCTGCCTTGCTTTTATATTGTATTTACATTTTGTTTCCAAAACTATGGCAAACCCTTACCTGAACTTTCTAATGCTCATACTGTCAGAACTTTGGCTACCTGACAGGCCTGCTATATAAATTATTCTGTGGGTGATGTTTACATGGCAGATGTATGGGTTTGTCTGAATACCTTGTGAGACACTATAACCTGGCTATTATTTCTAGGTTGAGGTCTACTTTCAGTGCCACTATTATCAAGGGGATTTCTGCATGAAAAGCTACTCTAGAGGATAAACTTGATAATTTGTCGTATAGGTGACATACATGAAGCTCCCAATGACAGGTATGAAAGTTATGTACTTAGAGTAATGATAGATCTGCATTAGTAGTTCAATCACTGTCAACTCTCCTCTGTCCTCCCCCATGGCATAGGAGTCTGACAGATGCTGCCTTGCTTTGGGGGCTTGTATCGGGACTATTTATATCTTCTTGTTTCTATCTTCCACCTTATGTGGGGTCTCAGAGAGAGGAGAGGAGTCTTTAGATGCTAAGAATGCAGGGTAAAGGTAAAGGTCTGGAGTGACCTGGCAAACTTATGTGAGTTTGCCTGTGTCTTAGTCCAAGAGTTAATGGAGATGAAACTGTCAGTGCACATCTGTAGTTATGGTAAGTGCATAATTTTTGTAACTGTCATTATAGTAAATACATAACTTTTGTTTCTCTTGCAAAGAATGCAAGCAGTAAAGAACTAGTTTGTACAAGTTTTTTTTTGTCATCCAGACTTAATATGTCAGTCTTTATTTCCCACCCTGTCCCACCCTGTCTCCACATCCTACTGGTTACTAGTTTTTATGTTAGAGAGGCAGTTATTGATAGAATTACATTTATGTCCTTATTAGAAATAAGTAGAATATTTGCAGAAACCACTAGGAAAGCTGTTTGCTACCTGTGTTGGCAGGACTTCTAAATCACAATTAATAAAAAGTAGTAAAAGATTGTGGGGATATAAATAAGCTACTGCATTAAAAGTAGCCAAAAGTAAAAGAGAACTGGAGTGGTGCAATCAAGGGTACAGTAAAGAATTTTTGAAAGTTGGATCAATAGAGATGCAGGAAATGTATTTATTATGGTGCTTTGATTTAAAGAAATGGCTGTTGCACTTGCTTTAGCTGTTCCTCTGCAGAGAAGTCTGGTAGTTTTACTTGGTTGATCATAGCAATGAACTTTTGTTAGCTTTAATTCTCTTATGGTAAATTTTGGGCAATATTTATTTATCTGACTGATAACTAGTTTAAATATATTGCTGTGGTCATAATATTTCAGACTTTTATTGTATTGTATTGATCCTGTAGGGTTAGTGTGTGAATGATGGAATTTGAAATACATTCCTGTGATCATTCATTTTTGTCATAATCAGACTATTGAAATGTTGGTGTACACTTTTGTAAAATGAGTTGAAATGTATTACTATGGCCATTGCTATTTTTTATTAGATGACTGTCAGACCTTTGAGGTGCACACAGTCAATAAAATGGCTGTAATTTATGGGCATAGGGTAGTCTGAACATGACTCCTGCTATCCTTTGCTCACAGTTAAAGAACAGCTGATTTAGATTTGCAAGGCTAGTGTGTATTTGTATGAAGCAAGTTGGAATACATTACAATATCCGTTTTTTACATTTTATTTTGATTGAAAGCAGAAATGTGAGGTCCACATAATAAAGTGGTTGTTGTTGATGGGTATAAAGAATGTGTGTGGAAAAAAGTGACTGTTCCCTGCTATTGTTACATAACAGTTTGTAGTCCTTGACCTGGCTTAACAGGGACAGTGTTATTGTGTTTGTGGGGTAAGATTATGTGTGAATAAGCAACTGGAAATACTTTTGCTTGTACATTCTGTGTCAAATCTTCACAGTCAAGTAGGCGTACCCATCCAAATGGTCATATTTAACTGTGACAGATTGTGGGTGCAAAGGATTTGCTGAAATAAGTTTCTGTGATATATATTTTTTAAAAACACAGTGAAGGCACAACCCATGTTTTGACTTTCCAAATATTGCTGTATTTTTACATTTCAGTGCATCCTTGCTATAAAATGCTTTCAAAGTTGTTTTACAGCAAATATGCACAGCTTCATGCTTCTTGTAAACAGATTCATGCCACATAAGAACATGACTATATTGGCAGGTGCTGAAGTCTTCGTATACCTAGCTTCTACTTGGGGGAAGGTGCTGCATGACTTGTCATCAAATTGTAGGTGAAATTACTGTCAAGAAATATATGTGTACCAATTTGTCATTGTATCAGAAGTAAAGTTTTATATTTTTCTCTGGAGAAAGTATTTTGGAATCCACTGGATTTATGCTCAAATTTCACCTCTCAAATTTAGGTTCATGCAGTTACAAAAATTACATGAAGTTATGGGTGTGTATTTATGGAAACATCAACTAAGAGCATGTCATAGGCAAGTATCATGACATTCTTTTCTGAGATATTTACTAGAAAATTGTTTCATACATATGGCCCTATATTCTCAGATAACAAATATCTGAAATCAAAATAGTGGAAGTTACCTCCACAAAGAGACCAGTCACCAGTCAAGTCCCCCAGGGTTCTGTTCTGGGACGTCTCCCGTCTGGGATCTACTTTTCTGAAGTAAAAACCAATACCAAAGAGCTCTGGCTTACTAAGCTTGTGGATGACTACAAGTTAGGAGCAGTCATTGAATACCTAAATGAATTAGCTATCCTGCAGGAAGGTTCTCTCAAATAACTGGTGACAAAATCATGGACTGAAACTAAATGCCAAAAAAAATGCATTATTGTATCATTTGGGAAGTCATCTATATCGGGGAAGTACCACATTAACAATACATCCCTAAGAGATGATCAAGTTGATTGGGAATTTGGAACTTATGTGGACAGTGACCTAACTTTTGACCTACATGTGTCCATTGTTGTAAAAAAGTCCTTCCATATTGATTATGTCTAGATCTAGGGATCTCAGCCCTCATTAGGCTAATTATTGAATGTAATGCCCCCTTTGGCATGTATCTGTCCAGACAAACAACTGGACCCCTCGTAGAGATACCTTACTAAAAGAATACAAGGCCTAAACAACATGTCCTACGCAAATCATCTCAAAGCCCTGTCACTATAATCAATATCCTACAGACTGCTAAGAAGTGATCTGTGTCTGGCATATAAGGCATCCTTCGACTCAGTACTGATAGAGTTACTGCACATCAGCAAATCAAATTGCATCAGAAATACGTAGTCTAAGGATCTAAAGAGAAGAGTTTTGAGGGACAGTGTGTATCTCACAGAGAATGGTAACAGTGCTCTGGAACAGACACCCCATTCACATAAAACAAATGTTTTCCTTGTCCCTTTTCAAGCACAGCTTGGATCTGTGGATGGGAAACAGAAAACTTAACCCACAATTGTCCCCTAAATTACCAATGGCAGAGGCAGCTCCTAAATCCTTTATCTCATGCACGGGCCCCTCAAATTATCTATGGTATGATTCCAGCTATGCTCATTAGGGGTAATGTATAATTATTGACCATGGAATGGGTAAGGCCAGTCTCTAAGCAAATGGGATAGGTTAATTCAAGTACAAACAGGGAAATTGGCCGGGCTTAAATGGTCTTCAAGGGCAGCTAGCCTTGTACTTACCTGTACAGCAGAGGGCTTACATGGCGGTTTGGGTTCAGGTCACGACATGTATACATGAAATAGGACAGATAGCACAGTCATTGAAGGAAGAGTTTCTCCGGTATTTTCATCTCACAATAAAGACACGATGACATATTATTTTCTTCGTCTTGTTGCTCTCAGTGATTTAAACTTGTTTTTCTTGAGTTGTATTCCACACTCCTCTTGGAAACTGAGTTATATGCTACACAGTATGCATATTTTATGTTAATTATTGCCTAGATTTTTGCTGGATATACCGACTTTTCAAGTTACTTTGTCCTGATTTTTTTGTATTTGTGGGTTGAGAGGTATGCCCAGTTATGAAACAAACACAAACAAAAATAAAGTATTGATAAGTCAGAACTGTCCTGTATTAAATGGCTTTGAAGTGGCTCCGACCTGTGGACAGTTCTTACAAATTTCTAAGCAACAACTGGGAAGAAAATCAAACAAGCAAAAGGAATGCTTTTGGAAGCATTCTGTGCAGGACTTCTCTTCCAGGAACTTCTCTACCTCAGTATTGCATTTTAAAGCAGACGTTTTTAAAAAACATGTGCATGGACGACCATACAGCTGTGACATAGATGTTTGCTGTAGATGTACACCTGAAGCAGCAACTAGACAACACCCAGCCCTTAAAAGGAATGGCTTTTAGTCACATTAGAATGAGGTCGATTGGTTTTCCCTAGCATGTTTGTGTATGTTTGTGTGGGTGTGTGTGTGTGTGTGTGTGTGTGTGTGTGTGTGTGTGTGTGTGTGTGTGTGTGTGTGTGTGTGTGTGTGTGTGTGTAGACAGAAAGAAATGGGTCTATATTAAAACATTGAACGCTTAAAACAGCGAACAATGTTTCATCGACCCCTTTTCAGTGAAAGTTGAAAATGTCAACACTTCAGAACAGTGATTTCTTTCCTAGGGAAAGAAATCATTATTCCAACCATAAACAAAAAAAAAACAGTAAAGAGTTCCAAACACATACTCACTTACCTTAACCCTAATTCTACCCCCCAAAACAAAAGTAAACAGCTGAAAACACATACACACATAACTCAACCATACATCTAACGCAAAAAAAAACAGTAAACACTTTCATACATATGCACTTACCTTAACCCGCACCCTAACCCTAAGGTCAGTAACTGTTGCACATTCATGCTCGGGAGCTATACCGGACAAGGGAATCCCTGAGACCACACTACACTGCAGAACACGGCAAAACAATGAAGCGGTCAAGCGACTTCTTTCCCAGGGAAAGAATTTGCTGAATAGCCGCTTTTTTCGTTGTTATAGATATATATATATATATATATATATATATATATATATATATATATATATATATATATACATATACACTGTAGATATATATATATATATATATATATATATATATACGTATAGATACAGATATAGATATACTGGGCCTACATAAAATGAAAAAAAAAAATTCTTGAAAAAGTGGAAATCGTTATCACGTTTATCTACATTTTACCAGCATAAACACTTTCTAATAACTCACTTAATGTTTAAAGTTAAAATACCAGTGCTCACTATATTCATATTTACTGTAGCAGTATTTACGAGATAATTTCTTACTTTACGATTTCTGCATAACAGCTAATAAGGCCATTTATAACTTAGTTTCTAAATGAGTAGAATAGGCCCGATCTCCTTTACAAGTATCTAAGTCTCTAGAGAAAATTTGTTGCAATACATCATCATGGAATGTGTAATAAATTTTAATCTGATTGTGGTTCAGCAGTTATATCTAATGAGTATATAAACCCTATGCTTCTAAAGTTGTGATTATGTAAAACATCAATATTCATTAATGTCCTAAGTTCCTCATAATGTACAGCTGTATAAGTTAAGCATATTTTCTCACGCATGTTCCTGTAACTTACTGAGAAAAGTTCAGACAGTTCAAGCTAAACTTTGCTCTCAACATAAAGCATCAGAGATACTTCAGGTGCACCTAACATTGGGTAAGACAGCGATTCAGGTCATAGCCTGTTATAGGTACCCAACCATGTCCCAAGACTCACACTCCATGTTCCTAAGCACCCAGGAGACTATTAGGGTCCAACCTAACACTCTCATACTGGGCGACTTCAACTACCCCTCCATTAACTGGGGAAACTACTCATGTGCCAATGCACTTGCCCAACGTTTCTTGGAATTCATTAATTCCAATGCCCTGGACCAGCTCGTTATTACCCCCACTAGAGGTAGCAGCATCCTTGACCTGGTCAATACTAACATGGGCAACCGTTGCTCTACACCAATAGTCAACTCTTCCCTGGTTAGATCCAACCACAAACTAATCACCTTAGAAATCCACATCCCACCCCCCCACCCCACCCACAAAGGTAACCACCGTGAAAAACTTCTCCAAAGCTAACTTTGGGCTCCCAAAAACAGAGGTGGCTAACTTCATGCACCCATGCAGTTGGAGAATAGTTGCATGACCACTGAATCATACACCAGTGCACTGTACGAACACATACACAACTGCATGGATGTCGCCATACCCAATAGAACCAAGAAGCTCTCCTCCAAAAAAAGGAAGCTAATCTGGTGGTCCCCTGCCATAAACAAACTCTACAACAGAAGGAGGAAACTGATGCGGAATAAGGTGAAGTCCCAAGAATGGAAAAACTCCCTTATCAGCCGCAACAAAAGTTGAAATCCCTCATCAAATCCTCTAAAGCTAGCTATGAAAACAGAATTGCACAAGATAGGAAAGACAACCACAAGGCCTTCTATAGTTATGTAAAGAATTTCCACGGCAATACCCAGATTTGCTCTGAGCTACTGCACAATGGTTCCTCCTATACTGAGTCAACAGTTATTGCCAGTATACTGGCCGAAAGATTCAGTGCCAACTTTACCCCTCTCCCCACTTCAGACAACCAATCACAATGCCAGTAGATTGCCAGGCACCCAGTATTACTGCTGCACAGGTTAAAACAGCACTGTCCAAGGCCAACAATACAGCTTCTATGGGACTTGACAATATCCCTGTCTGTGTTCTACATGAACTACAGAGTGAACTGGTACCTTACCTGTGTGTCCTGCTCAATCACAGCCTCACCTCAGGCTTTGTCCCTGCCAAATGGTGCACTGCTATAGTCATCCCTCTCCACAAAGGAGGAGTGACTACAGACCCTGGGAACCATCGCCCCATTAGCCTGACAAGTCGGATATGCAAAGCTATGGAATGCATCATCATGGACCTAATAAACAAGGATATAGGGAATCTCCAAACTCTGGATCCCACACAGTTTGGTTTTGTGAAGGGTAGATCATGCCTGCTCAACCTGGTTGACTTCTTTGAGTCACTCACCAAAGCTGTGGATGAAGGCAAGGTGGTTCATACAGCCTGCCTTGATCTGGCCAAGGCCTTTGATACCATTCCCCACTCAGGAATCATAGAAAAACTCACTAAGCTAGGCATCAATCCCTGTATCACTAGGTGGGTTGCAAACTGGCTCACAGATAGAACCAAAGTGTGAAAGTAGTTGACTCCCAAATCTGACTGCTGACCAGTCATGAGTGCAGTCCCACAGGGATCGGTCCCGGGTCATCTCTTGTTTGGTATCTACTTCTCAGAAGTCCAGGCCAAGACAAAGGGACTCTGGCTGACAACGTTCGCAGACAATTGCAAGTTGGGAGCCACTATTAACTCTCCAGTTGATGTTGACATCCTACAGAAAGGCCTCACTGAGACCAACAACTGGTGTCAGAACCACGGCCTTAAGCTCAATGCCAAAAAATGTGTCATCATACCCTTTGGGAAAAACCCAGTTCCCATGAATTACCACATTGATGGTAGTCCACTGAACACAGAAGGCATTATAAGAGATCTGGGAACACAGGTTGAGAGCATCCTCTCTTTTGACCACCACATTGCCACTGTGGTCAGAAAGTTCTTCTATGTGGCACATCTCATTACTAAGGGTTTTGCATCCAGGAAGAAAGAGGTCATTGTCTCCCTGTACTCTTCCCTCATTAGGCCAGTCATCGAGTACAGCGCCTCATTTGGCATGTACCTCACTAGACACCTGCAAAAACTGGAGAGGCCACAAAAGTACCTCACAAAGAGGATCCTAGGCCTTAAACACTTGTCCTGTATGGACAGATTCAAAAAACTCCAACTATTCTCTATCTCATATCGCCTACTTAGAGGTGATCTCTGCTTGGCTTACAAAGCCATGTCTGACCCAGCTCTGTTAGAAATGCTACATCTAAAGAAATCCCAATTCCTCTGCACCACACGCTCCAGAGACCTCAACCTCATTACCACAATCAACAGAACGTGCTGGAGGGACAGGTTCATAACCCAGAGACTACCCATGCTATGGAATAGACTTTCCATACATGTCAAACAGAGCATCTCACTGGCCCTCTTCAAGAGAAATTTTAATGAGGGATGGGAAATAGAAAATTCAACCAGAGATCACTCCAGTGGCTCTACTCGACAGAACTAAGGTCGGGTGGCTCAATGCCAGGGTAATCCTATGGGGTAGGCTTGTAAAGGCTCCAGGTCCATTAGCCTAGTACACACCTATGAACCTATGAAATGATGAGAAACTCTTAATACCTTTTGTAAATTTCCTGTGAACATTTTCTAGTAAAAGGAGAATGACTTCAAAATAGTGAGCTTTATTCCAAAATGGGTCGCATATGCACAACAAAAAGTTCAGTTAATAGTGCAGAGCTATGGGATGAGAGTTTTTTTAATATTAGTCCAGAATTTTCATAGCTTTGCTTTTCACGTTAGGCATTTGCTTTGAATTTTAAGTTAATTGTGATCTTAACACCAATTATTCTGAAAATTGCAGATAGTTCAAAATCAGACAATATGATACTAATTTAAGGACTGTTTTTACCAAACAGCTTAGTCCCGCTTTTATCCTGGTTGAACCAGCACTTCAAATCGTTGAGGTGGGTACTAAAATTTGCTTCCTCTTTATTGCTGGACAGAGGAAGTCCTATTTTAATATCACCCACATATTTAGAGAGCCAACATAGCCTGCAAGATGGTAGAGCTTCAAAGTCTAATAATTTAAAAAGTAAAGCGGATATGTTATCGATGTAAACACTGTCTTATTCAGCACAGAAATTTACTTCTGTCAAATTTTTTGTAGATATTTAGATAAAGAACTACATTTTTTTCTTTATTGCTATCAAACAGATGTGAATAATTTAAAATATAATAGATTACTGTGATTATGAAGTTTGTTCAGCATGCAGCTGTCCTGGTGGTGTTGCGGTAGCGTTGTCACCTCACAGTAAGACGTTGTCCTGTTCGAATCTCAGCTAAAGCGTCTTCTGTGTGGAGGCATGCATGAATGGGCGTACCTTCGTTGAAGGTTGTGCGTCAGAGCTGGCAACTCGGCACGTAAAAATCTACTGCCAATCATTAGCGGACCGGAGTTCGCTGTGGCGACCTAACCAGGAAAAGCCGAAGACACAACAACATATATATATATATATATATATATATATACATATATATATATATATATATATATATATATATACATATATATATATATATATACACACACACACACACACACACATATATATATATCTATATATATATATATATATATATATATATATATATATATATATATATATATGTATATATACACACAGTGCATACATGCATAGTGACATTTTCATTAATTTGCAAAACAAGATATCCATTTTTTCTGCCACTTGTCCTGATCAGAGTTGTTGTGATAACAAGCTGGACACGGCTGGCAACAGTTCCCTTTACCCAGCAAGTCTCCACTTTATTCTGCTGGAATCTCAAAATCTCCTTGGAAGGCTGAGAGCTGTAACCCTACAGTGTGTCGTGGGTCTGCCATGGGGCCTGTTGCCAATGGACCATTCTGGTACATTTCCTTGGAAGATATGTGGGGACATCTTCACCATATGCCTGGACCACCTTAATGTACTCCTCCCACTTATCTGCTCCTTGAGATCCTCATGCTGTGTCAGTAAGTGAGCCCAGTTACCTCGTAACTGGACCTCATTACTGCCACTTGTATCAGCAATCTCATCCTTTAGGCTACTCCCCAGAGCTCGTGACCATTGGTGAGGATGGAGAACATGGTACGTTTATTCAGTCACCTTTGTTTCATTTCTTAATCCTAAGCAAGCCCCATTCAATATCATTATTGGCATATAATAATTCAATAGGTAACAGTCATCAGTGTTAATGTGGTGAATGAATGTATTATTAGAAAATGGACTTATAATATAGCAAACTTTCACTGGTATCACAGAAGTCCAAAAGGGTATGTTAATGTACAAGGACTGAGTACTTAAAAGTGTCTTCTTACAATACTAAATTCCATGTGCTACAGGAATAAATACACTTTGTAACACCTCCATTTCTTCACTCACTGACACGTTCCCTATGCACGATGTTCTTCATATTTCCTAAATACATTAAATAGGGGAAAAAAATGCACACACATGAAATTAGAACTGTGTTCACCGTGTAAAATAAGATTTACATTAAGTAAAAGTAAGTTTCTTCAGTGCATTTTTACAGCAAACAGTATGCCTATGGTGCAACTTTGGTTTGTATTTTCATTCTGACAGAGCGCAGTTTACGTAGTCGGTTAATTTCACTAATAGGAAAAAAATTGTTTTTCTTTTAAATAAATTTTATTTTCTACTGTATACTGGGAGTTGTGAAGAACAGGTTGTACAAGAAATATACACTGGCTAGTAGAATTTATAAACTGCACTTTGTATGAATGAAGATGAATTTGTATGAATGAAAGAAGGGCAGACATCAGTCAGAAAGTATTGCCAGGGGCAGCACTGACTGGAATTTTAAATTAAACCTGTGCCATCCACTCTCTAAAGGCATTTCCAATATTAATAAAATAATGCTCATCAAATAAATAAATGTGCTATAATATAAATCAGTGTATAAAT
The DNA here is from genome assembly GCF_019279795.1 of Protopterus annectens. Lineage (NCBI taxonomy): Eukaryota > Metazoa > Chordata > Ceratodontiformes > Protopteridae > Protopterus > Protopterus annectens. The sequence goes on along the minus strand of NC_056740.1, from coordinate 434,682,835 downwards.
TTAGATTGGTTTACATATGAACAATAGCTAAACAGACTGGTTCTGCTTTAGTTTGTTCCTGTATTCCAGTATAGGGTCAGAACAGGAGTTACAACAGAAAAAGGCAGGAAGTTACTGCAGCAATTAAACCACAAACAAAATGTTTAAAATTTTATTGCTCTATGTTAAAGTCTAGAAGGCTGTAAGCTATAAAACACTGAACTCACATTACACTGCACAATATGTTTTAGTGGCAGTTGTATGTTTGTGAAAAGAAGTTATGTCTTACCATAATGTTCCATTTGTGTTGTTGATCTTCGTTCATTCATTACTGATGGGTTTTGAGCCAGCCTCATACCAAGCTCGCGTCAGCCAAAAACTCTCAAGCCAAGATCCTACCCAGAATGCTCCGCTCCCTGTTACCTCAGATCGAGTTTGCAAGTTGATAGACAAAAGCAGAGGCTACCTCTGGTCATAACAGACCTACAATAGTGGAAAAAAGGAGCATATACGATCAACCAGGAACCTCTGGAGGGGGACGGAGGGTGGGGAGTAATGAATGGACAAAGATCAACAACACAGATGGAATGTTATTGTAAGACATAACTTCTTTATCTGATGTTGTTAATCTTCGTTCATTCCTTACTGATGGGACAGAGTCCCCAGCTACCTGTATCTCTGGGCGGCCCTCAGGGAAGGACATTCCTGAGCACCATGGAACCAAAAGAAGCTCTTCCTCTGGAGGCCAAATCCAATTTGTATTCAAGGATAAAAGTATTAGGTTTGGCCCAAGTCGCAGCTGAGCAAATGTCATTGAGGAAAGCCCTGCATGGAAAGCTGCTGAAGTTGCCATAGTCCTTGTAGAATGTGCTTTTACTCTGTGAGGCAAGGTGATGCTGTTCTTGTTGTAGATGAAGGTAATGCAATTTCTCAACCATGACAATGTAACTTTAGAGACAGGATGGCCTAGCCTTGGTCCAGAAAAGGCCAGAAATAGTTGGTCTCATTTATGGGTAGATTTTGTTCTGTCCAGATAAAATCGTATTTGCCTGGGAACATCTAGGGAGTGCAGGCAAGGTCAATAGACTGGTTGATAGACCGCTCTGACACCACTTTCGGTAAAAAGGAAGAATTAGTTCTCAGTGATACTCTCTCCTTATGGAAGATAAGGTAGGGACGTTTGATGCATAAGGCTTGAAGTTCTGACAGACGTCTGGCCGTTGTAATTGCAGCCAGAAACAAAGTTTTCCAAGAGAGGTACTTTAAATCACATGAAGACACAGGTTCAAAGGGGGGAGCTGTTAGGGCTTGTAAAACCAAGGCCAAATCCCAAGGTTGTACTGGTTCTCTAAAGGGAGGTTTTAGGTGAAAAACACCCTTCAAGAAAGTCTTACAGAGTCTGTGTGACATGAGTAAAGAGTCCTGAAAGCCAATGTGGAAATTTGAAATGGCAGCTAAATGAACACGAATAGTAGAGGCTGACACCCCAGATTGAAAAAAGATTTGATAAGCAATCTAATACTACCAAAACTGGGTCTGACAAGGGGTCCAATTGTTTGTTCGCTGCCCATAATGTAAACATTTTCCACTTGCTGAGACAGATTAGCCTGCTGGATGATTTATGAGATGCAGTGAGAATACTGTGCACCGGGGAAGAGAGGTTATCCTGCCTGGCAATCATAGGAAGTGGAGAAACCAAGCTGTCAGCTTCAGGTTTGTTAGACTGGGGTGAGTCAGACCCTGTGGATGGGAGATCAACGTTGGGGATGGATTGAGAATCCATGGTCGATCTAGCAGGTGAGGCCAGAGGAAGGGGAACCAAACTTGTTGAGGCCAATATGGAGCAATGAGGATCACTTTGCTCTTCAACTGCCATGCTTTCTTCAGAAATTGAGAGATGAGGGGTAGAGGAGGGTAGGCATAAAGCAGACCCGAGGGCCAAGCATGGACTAGAGCGTCTCTCAGTGACAGTCCCAGAGGGGGGAATCAGGGCAAAATAGTTGCTGCACTTGTAGTTGATTGGGGAGGTGAATAGGTCGCAGCAAGGCTGGCCCCAACGGTTGAAGATTCTTGCCACTATTACAGGATTGAGGGACCACTTGTGAAGTTGTAGAATGCACCTCCTCAATCTGTCTGCTATCACATTAGAGCTCCCAGGAATGTGCACTGCAGTTAGAAAGTGGTTGGAAGCTATCGCCAATTGCCATATTCTCAAGGCCTCTCGGCATAACGGATAAGATCTGGTGCCCCCTTGCTTGTTGATGTACCAGACCACTGACATGTTGTCTGATTGGATCACAATAGTCCCTGACGGAAGGATCGAGTGAAATGCTTGCAAAGCTAATAGCACCGCCCTCAGTTCCCGGCCATTAATATGCAAATGGGCCTCTGTCTCCGACCAGGTGCCTTGGACTGAGTTTCCTTGACATACCCCCCCCCACCCCATCAGGTAGGCGTCCGTGGTCACCATGGCTTTCGGCTGATGGGGGCTGAAGGGGCAAGACCATTGTTGGGGATTTTGAAATGTCCACCAGAACAAATCTTGCTTGCATCTTTGAGTTACACTTATCTGAAAAGACAAAGGATGTTGTAGAGGGTACCACTGAGTGAGAAGTAGCCACTGAAGAAGTCTCATTGGAATCTGGCCAGAGGAACAATGGTGATCGAGGCTGCCATCGACCTCAAGAGTTGGAGTATGAACCTAGCAGAAGCTTTGTGGTGGCAGATTAGCGGCTGAACCTGTTGTCTTATTCTTTGAAGTCTGTGATCCAGAAGAGATGCTGTGCAGTTCCTCATGTCCAACAGAACCCTGATGAATTCTAAATATTGTGCCGGGGTTGTGTTGCACTTCTCCCAGTTTATAGTGATTCCCAGGCGTTGAGCTGTGAGAAGAGTGTAGTCTAGGGCTTCTTCCAGTAGACGCTTGGTGGGGGGCGGTGAGGAGCCAGTTGTCTAGGTAAGGAAACGCCTGGAATCCCTGAAGTCACAGGTGAGCGATGACCACTGCCATGCATTTGATGAACACTCTGGGGGCTGTAGAGAGACCAAAGGGCAGTGCTCGAAATTGGTAGTGACTGGCTCCTATGCGGAAGTGGAGGTATCTTCTTGAGCGCTTGTCCATTTTTATATGGTAATATGCATGTTAAAGATCTGCAGAGCACATCCAATCATCTTCTTCCAGAAGAGGAAGGATAGACTCAACTGTGACCATCTGGTATTTCTCTGTTTTTACAAATTTGTTTAGTGTGCTGAGATCCAGAATTGGTCTCCAGTCCCCTGTCTATTTTGGCAATAAAAAGAACCTTGAGTAAAAAACAGATCCTATCTGGTCTGGGGGGACTGTATGGATGAGTCTTTTTTGTAGCAGCTTTCAGATTTCATGTGCTGCTGCTTCCCTTTGACTGGGTGGGACATTGGGTAAATCTCGGGTGAGGTGGGACAGAGATGGAAGGGAATGCGGTAGCCTCTGGATATTATCTGCTGTACCGAAGAAGCGGTGGATGTTCTTCGTGTTTCACTGTTGCAGTCATTACATTTGGGTAATCCTGCTGGCAGGTTGCCCTCAGCCGGCCTGAATTCCAAAGTCTTGGGCCCTGCATCGGCTGCTGTCATCCCTTCCCTGACGTTAAGTCGTCAGGGGTATAAAAGAAGTGGCCAACACCATTTTCCCAGTCTTTCTTGCCGCGCGGTGCCCAAAGCAGAAGCAGTTCGCAAGTGCCGGTCGGCCGACTCCTGAGATTTTCGTGTTCGAGTTTCAGATCCAAAGTCTTCAATAAAGCTAAGTACCCCATTGGGGAAACATTTTTCTTGCTCCAGACCGATGTCAGAAAAAGTTAATAATTGTATTTCTTGTGGAAAGCAAATATCTCATAAGGACTTTCATTCTTACTGTATTCCTTGCCTAGGCCCTGATCACAATGTTGCTGGTTGTCGGTTTTGTGCTGGATTTAACCAATGCACTATTAAGCGTCGGTATGATTTTGCTTTAAACTATTTTGGACGCCGATTTAATTATCCACAAATGTTATCGGATAGCCATCTGACTACCGGAGTTCACAAAAAACGCAAAGAAAAGGAGAGAGACAAACAACCGAGGCCCAAAACCGACAACGAAGCTTCTCCTAAGCCAGTCGCCTGTTCGCCGGTTCTCCGTGAGGTGCTTTCGCAGCCCCTGACACCCACTACTTTAGAGTCGCAGCCCGCTACCGACTCCCATGTGGAGTCGGCCACGCCGCTAGAAACTCAAGGTATTGGAGCCTCTTATACTATTCCTTCAGATGGGTCTGGAGCCACTGAGCAGGCACTGGCTTCTGTGAGGGTGTATTCAGACCTAAACATCTTTATATTAAGCCAACCTCAGCTTCAAAGGCAAAGACTAAAGCACCTTCTAAAGCACAGAAACAAACTCTAGAGCCACGTGGACAGGCCTCTGTGCCCAAAAAACAGATGCTCAAAATGGCCGAAGACTTAATTACTTTGATCAGGGGTTCCCATCCCCCTCCTGATAAGAGGCCTAGGGAAGAGACTGACTATAAATCTTCAGATCGGGTTTCTATTTCTTCTGATTCCTCTTCTGATCAGGAATATTCTCTTCCCCCCTATGAGGATTCTGATGCTGAAGAATCTATTCCTTCAGCTTCTCCTCCAGAGGACTATTCTTTTGGAGAAACCTTGCATACCATGAGGGAGCATTTCCACTGGGAGAGCCAAGATTTTTCAGAATCTAAAAAGAGGCTCAGGGATTTCCTTTTACTTCCTCAACACAGGCCATTAGCCATTCCACCTGTGTTAGATATTGTAGATGATGTGTTTTCGGAGTCTAGTCTTACCCCTGAATCCTTACCTCCAGCTCCTGTTAAGCCTGACAGATATTACAGGGTTCCTGACTCTCATAAATTCCTTTTTAAAAACCCCGATGCAGACCCAGAAGCTATTTCACAGGGTCCCAAAGGAGTTAAGGATTCCACTGCAAAAAACCCTACCCTCTCTGACAGAGATTCTAGGGCACTGGACAGATGGGGAAAAAAGGTTTACACATCTGCTACTTTGGCTATAAGGGCCTTAAACTGTCAGTTTCATATGCTCAAATATCAGCAACATGTCATGGCATTGCTTAAGCAGAAAATGTTATTAAACACTGAATGTGCAGAAAACAAGGAAATGCAGAATTTATTGCATGCAGCTGAACAAGTTGGAAAGCATACTTTGCAATGTGGTTTTGATTCTTTGGAGGCCTGCTGCAGGGCCGCAGTTCTGTAATTAGGAGGCATGCTTGGTTAAAGGAACAAAGTCTGCCTGATCATGTCAAAGTTAAATTATTAGATGCACCTTTACAGCATGATACTTTGTTTGGTGTTAAGGCAGAGGAGGTGTTAAAGAAAATGGAGGACAAAGCTAAATCTATGCAAACTGTCAAAGATTTTTTACAAGTACAGCCACCTAGGTTTAGTAGACACTGGCCTACAAAGAATTGGTCCTTTCCTGTGTCAGACAGACCTCAAAGGGGCAGATCCAGATGCCCTAGGGGCAGATCCCAGGCACAAGGATCCTACAGGTCAAAGCAATGGGGTGCTTCTACCTCCAAAGTTGGAGAAGACAAATCACAACCATACAGGAAACAGTCCCAATGACTTCCCCCTGCCTGCACCAAACACTTATCTCCTGCACCCTTAGGGGGAAAATTAGCACTTTTTTCTCAAAATTGATACATTATAACCCAGGACAAGTGGGTTCTAAATATCGTGTCACAAGGGTACAAGCTCCATTTCCATAACCTGCCAAAGACAAACGGCTGGCGGATCTGCCAAAAAATCAATGGGCAGAGGCACAAAAACAAGTCTCATCCCTCATGGACATGGGGGCCATTCAACAAGTACCAGAGCAAGAGCGGGGGCAAGGATTTTACTGAAGACTGTTCTTGATACCCAGAAAGGACAAGACCTGGAGACCAATACTGGACCTATCTATTCTGAACACATTCCTGGATATGCCAAAATTCAAGATGATGACTTTGCAGCAGCTTCTGCCCATGCTGGGCATGAATGCTTGGCTGGTAACACTAGGCCTAAAAGAGGCATACCTGCATGTCCCAATCCGACAATTATGCAGAAGATGCCTCAGATTCAAGGCAGGCTCTATGCATTAACAATTCTCTGCACTGCCCTTTGGCTTATCTACTGCGCCCAGGGTCTTTACAAAGTGCCTGGCACCGGTAATTGCGTTCTGCAGACAAAGAGGAATACAAATATATCCTTACTTGGACGACTGTCTAATTCAAGCAGAGAACAGGGACATTCTTCTACAGCATCTGGCATATGTGCAAAGACTTCTAACATGCCTAGGGTACACAGTCAACGAAAAGAAATAAAAACTAGTACCCTCTCAAGAGAAAATATTCCTGGGTGCAAGCTTAAATACAACTGCCCAGATGGCTTATCTCACGCCAGACAAACGAAGGCAACTGACTACCTATTTCAAGATGTTGGCAACAAAGGCCCAGTTATCTGCAAGAAAAATTCTGCAGGCTTTGGGCTTCATGGCATCCTGCATCCTACTAATTCCATATGCAAGACTGCATATGAGGAAACTTCAATGGTACCTAAAAAGTGTTTGGACTCAACATTGCCACAGCTTGGAAACAATGATCGCTCTTATTCCCTGCCTACAACAGGAGTTTTGATGGTGGGCAAAGGCTTGACACCAAAACAAGGGACAGCCATTCACATTACCCCCAGCCAGGCAGACACTAACAACGGATGCATCAGATTATGCCTGGGGGGCCCACATGGCAGGAAGATGCATTCAGGCACATGGTCCTCAACCCAAATGCATCTACATATCAATCAGAAAGAAATGCTAGCTGTTCAGAATGCCCTGACAGCCTTCAAGGACCTACTTCATCTGGAACAACTACTGATAAAGACAGACAACACCACGGTCATGTGGTATATAAAAAAGCAGGGGGGCACACATTCTTACTCCCTTTGCAGACTAGCCATGACTTTGTGAGACACAGCATTAACTTACCAAGTACATCTGCCGGCACAATTCCTGCCAGGAAGGAAAAATACTCTGGCAGACAAACTAAGCAGAAACCGCATGCTTCCCCATGAGTGGCAGCTGGATCCACAAGTCTTCAGCGTGATAACAAGGAAATGGGGATGCCCGGACATAGATCTATTTGCCTCCCCTCACAACTACCAACTAAAAAGATTCTGCACAAGGACTTATCACAGACAAGCATGGAAAGTGGATGCCCTATCTTTCAGTTGGAAAAACCTATCAGTATATGCCTTTCCCCCACTGCCTCTCCTGCCCAAGGTACTCCTAAAGGTCAGACAGGAGAAGCCAAAAATGATACTGATCGCCCCAGACTGGCCCCGCCAGTACTGGTTTCCAATCCTAAAGAACTTGTCTCAATGCCCAGCTTGGACCTTACCTCAAATACCTCATCTACTGCCCCAGCAAAACATTCAGATCCTGCACAGCCAAATCAGGACTTTAAACCTGGCAGCATGGTGGATAATGTAGTTATACAAAACACACCTCTCAGTAAAGCTGTGATGGATGTCATTTTGGAGGCCAGAAGGCCTAGTACTAGAAAATCTTATGCTGGAAAATGGAAGAGATTCTGTGCCTGGAACCAGGCACAAGGAACTGATACAGCTGTGCCAAATATTCCTCAGATTTTGCAATACTTAACTGAGATGCTGGACAAAGGCCTATCTTTTTCATCTATTAAAATTCATGCCTCTGCCATTTCAGCTCACTACAATACAGAGCCACCAATCTTTTCTCATCCCATATTAAAACAGTACCTCAGAGGGGCCAAAAATGTAATACCTCCAAGGAAATCACCAGTGCCTTCATGGGACCTCAACTATGTCTTGGAAAAACTCACCCTGCCTCCCTTTGAGCCAGCTGCTATGGCAGATATAAAGTTTTTATCTTGGAAAACAGCTCTGCTCCTAGCAATAACTTCTACCAAGATGAGTTTCAGAGCTACAGGCACTCATGGCGGTGGAACCTTTCATCATTTTTTATCCACACAGGGTCTCTCTGAGGACAAACCCAACATTTATGCCTAAGGTGGTGTCCAGTGTGGCTCTTAACCAAACTATTCATCTGCCAACTTTTTATCCAAATCCACAGAACAAGGGGCAAAGAATTCTGCATTCTTTGGACGTACACAGACAGCTTAGATTCTACTTGGACAGAACCAAAGTTTTCAGAAAGACAGAGCAATTACTAGTGGCATATGCTGCAGGATCACTAGGAAAGGCTATCTCAAAGCAGACTATTTCAAAGTGGAAGGCCACTGCATTCATTTCTGCTACTTACACCATGGCAAGCCAGTGCCTAAGGGCATTAGGCCACATTCAACCAGAGCTGCAGCCACTTCAGCAGCCTTTCTCAGGGGAGTACCAACCAAGGACATTTTAGAGGCTGCTACTTCGAGTTCAGTGCACACCTTTACAAAGCACTATCATCTGCCATTCTACTCTAAATCCAGAGCAGGCTTTGTCTCTGCAGTTCTGCAGGGATTCATAGCCGCTCCTAATGCTGTTTAGCTCCAGCCTCCCAACCATAGCTTTGGGACTCTACCCAAATGTAATGACTGCAACAGTGAAACACGAAGAACATAGTACAGTTGTGTACACTTACCATAAATGTAGATGTTTGAGTGTATTCACTGTTGTAGTCCAGGTTACCCACCCACCATCCCCCTTTATCCTATGGATCCTATCTTTCCTTCTCTGATTTATACAACCTATGTGGTGTATCTGCTTATAGATGAAGGTAAAATTTATATTGGTGCATTTATTGTTTTATATATTTATAAAATTTGGCTACCCTTTTAAGGGGCACCTGACATCTGGGGCAAGAAAAACTGAAGAAAATGGCATCGGCCACTTCTTTTATACCCCTGATGACCTGATGTCAGGGAAGGGGCGACAGCAGCCAACGCAGGACCCAAGACTTTGGAATTCAGGCCGGCTGAGGGCAACCTGCCAGCAGGATTACCCAAATGTAATGACTGCAACAGTGAATACACTCGAACATCTACATTTATGGTAAGTGTACACAACTGTACTTTATGGTTTGCCAGGCAGTGGGGTACAAGGAAAAATGACCCCCGAACACTTCCAGAGGTAAGCAGTCAGGCAATGCTTCAGGAACGCTGGTAGGGTTGCCCAGAGAAAGAATCTCTGGAACCCCAGTTTTGCAGACCTCCCCTGCCCCAAAAGTGGTGTTTTCCATTAGAGTTTCCCCCTGTGCCCCTAGGGGAGAACTCAGCACGTGTGTCACGGAAAGAGCCCTGTGATTTTCTGTACCACATCTTCCCGCTCCTCTGATTTCTGGAGTAGAATCGTTGAAGGGTGGAGTGTTGGACACCAATGGTAGACAGGGTCTTGCCATCTTGTTCTTTAACCTTAGGGCCAAACAAAGAAGCGGCCTTGATAGGGGCATTCATAAAGGAAGCCTTAAAGGAGTCCACAAAGTCACAAAGGTGCATCCAGGCATGACTATACCTGCACCTGCCACTCTAGCTGCTCCTTTCATTGTGTGTGAAATGAGGCTTATGGAAGAATTGGATATCAATTCTACGGTTGCTGTCTGAGAAGCTACATTGTCATGCACCTCATCAGAAACAGCTCCTGCCAAGTTTTCAGAGAGTTGGTTGATAAGGACCCTCTGGAGCCTTGTAAAGTGTGCCAGGTAATTCCAAGTACAGTGAAGGTCAATGAAGCAAACACACACTTCCTGAGTCTGCCTATCTCCAAGGACTCCTTGTTGGGTGGATGGACAGTCTGGCTCTCTTCTTCCAAGTCTTTTTTGGTTGCAGCCGCCACCACCATGGCATCTACTGGAAGACCTTTTGACCAATGGGGATGCTCAGCAGGGGGAGATAAAATCTTGTCAGGCCACCGAGGTATAGCTTCCAAGGTGTCAGGAGCCTTCTATGTACGCAGGACGATTAGCTGGACAAGCTCATCGGCCAATGGGGTAACCCAGGAGGTAGGGGGCTGGGCACGAAAGGCCTGCAGGAATATGGATTCCTCTGAGGAAGGGTTGGAGGACTTCCAGATGCCCCTCTGTCTTAGGATCTCGAGGATGTCACCAAAATACACCTCATCAGAGGGTGACCGTGGGGACCCTTCCCCATCATCAAAGTCCATATCTTCGGTCAAAGACTCCTCAGTGGAGTCCATGTGCTTCGTCTTGCATGAAGCCTTACAAGGGACTTCATCAATGGGGAACTCTGAGGAAGATTGCAAAAAGGGGATCTCCTGAGGGGGAGACACCTGAGGCCCTTGTGCCCGGGGTCCAGTGGGCTTGCGACAGTTGTGGCAGAGAGCAGGGCGAGGACTCCTAACAGGGAGGTTTTGCCAGTGGAGGCAAGTGCCCTCTCCATGGACTGGAAGGCTGGACCGCATGAAAAGGGATGGGAGCCCGGAACCTAGCACGACAACCTCGGAACAGGGGTCACACCCTGCTCCAACTAGCCGACCCCCAGACCTGGAGTCTCAAGACTACTGTGGAGCATGAGGGGAGTAGGATTCCTGGAGGGTGCCATAGAAAAAATTGGCATGGAACCAAGAATGCCTACCCCCACGGCACAGCCACTAGCCTGAGAAGAGCCCGGTGCCAAGTGCAATGAGGGTCACAAGGATGACCCCGGCTCCAAAGTGAGGTCCACTGTTGCTGTTGAAGGAAAGGAAGCTGCTGTCAGAGGAAGGGGCTTCGATGCTTCCCTGGAAGTTGAAGAAGGAGTGTAAGTTGGAATCTGTGGAGAAATACGGTCACCTGGAAGAGGTAACTCAGCTTTAGACAGTTGAGAGAGATCCCTGGCCAAAAGCAACTGGTCGACAAGCCGCAACACATCCTGTTCTGAGAGGCTCCTGGTCAACCTCATAGAGAGACCTGAAGGAGATTCTGGCCTGTCTAAAAAGGGTCTATACTGGCTTCCCACAAATGGATCCAAGGAAGGAGAGTACTTAGTCCTTGCTAGTTCATGTGGTGCAAAGCCCGGAACTGAGGGTGTCTGCACTGAGGAGAATGGTGTCTAGGTTATCTGCGCCGACAAAGGCAGCACCATAGGTGTCGAGGGTGTCTGCACCGTAAAGGGCGGTGTGGCAAATGTCTGCACTGATGAATACGGTGCCATCGAGGAAGGTGTCTACACCGGTAATGATAGTGCTGAAAGAGACTGCACCGAACAGCATGTCGGTGGCGAAGGTGTTTGCACCATAGAGGGCAGTATCCCAGAGGTTGACAGCATTGGTAAGGATGGAGCTGAAGGACTGTGCCAATAAAGGCTGCGACGAACCTGTTGGAGCCGTAAGTGTCTGCACCGAGAACTCCGGTGCCGGTAGAGATAAAGAGGACATAGCTGGAGTGAGAATCAACTGGGGCAGTGCCGAGGCTGGGGCCGAAATGACCACAGATGGCAGTGCCGAGCTCGAAATTTTTACCTTTCGTGAGTCAACTCCTTGTGATCTCCAGAGGGAGATGAAGTGAGCGACCTCAAGGAGGAAGAAGAAAAATGCCTCTTACGGGGTTTAGCAGGAGTGGGTGGGCCCTCTGACCCAGAGATAGCCTCGCAGAAAGGAGTTGTAAGGAGGCCTTTTAGAATTAACTTATTCTTCCTTTTATTTAGAGCCCTGGTCAAAAAATTTCGACAAATCCCACACAGGAGGTCCACTGAAAGGTGGGAGACATTCACGGGTTCATAGGTTCATAGGTAGGTACTAGGCTATTGGCCCTAGGGCCTATACAAGCCTAGCCAAAAAGGTACCCTGGCTTTTGCCACCCAAGAACATTATTTTCCTGTGCCCCTGTCAAGCAGAACCACAGAAGTGATCCCAGGGGTGAATTTCCTATTACCCATCCAATCATCAAGATTTTTCTTGAAGAGTGCTAATGAGGAGCTCTGTTTGACATAGATAGGTAGTCTGTTCCAGAGTATGGGAAGTCTCTGGGACAGCAGTCTATCCCTCCAGCATGTTCTGTTTATTGTGGTGACAAGGTTTAGGTCCCTAGAGCGTGTAGCTCGGAGGGATTGGGATTTCTTTAAGTGGAGCATGTCCAACAGCTCTGGGTTTGACATAGCTTTGTATGTTAGGCAGAGATCTCCTCTGAGTAGGCGATATGTGACGGAGTAAAGCTGGAGTTTTTTGAGACGGTCTGTGTAAGGCATCTGTTTGAGGCCAGTAAATATCTTTGTGAGGTATTTTTGCGGCCTTTCCAGTTGTTGTAGATGCCTTGCGAGGTACATACCAAAAGGGGCGTTATACTCTATAATGGGTCTAATGAGTGATGAGTAGAGGGAAACAAAGACCTCTTTTTTTCTGGATGAGAAACCTTTTGTGATGAGGTGTGCCACATAGAAGGATTTCCTGACCACTGTGGCGATGTGATTATCAAAGGAGAGACTACTGTCCAACTGTGTCCCAAGGTCTCTTATCAAACTTTCTGTGTTAAGTAGACTACCGCCTATGTGGTAGTTCATGGATACAGAGTTTTTACCAAAGGGGATGACAATGTACTTTTTGGCATTGAGCTTGAGACCATGGCTTTGTGTTAAGAGAAAAAGTTTTAAAAACATACCGTTATTTGTCTTTTTTCTGTTCTTGCAAAGTGAACATGTTATTTGTTGGGATATGCCTATCAAAGATGGGCCTCATCTGTGAACAAAATGCAGCATTGCTTATGAACCTGAATAATATCTGTTTTCTGCATTTCAGAAAAAGGAGATTTGGTTATAGCTCAGTGAAGCCTGGGATAAGGACGCACGGCCGAGTAAGAGTTAATTTACTGGGGCAGGCTGTGTGTCCTGGAAAATTTGAGCTACTGTTGTTGAATTGAACATTCTGTACTTCTTGAACATTCTGTACTAGCTGCGGGTTTGAGGTAATTTGTAATAAACATGTTTTTCCTATATGTTTTTCATAGCCAACTGTCAATGGTCAGAAATGTAACAAAAAGTTGTTTTGCTTGCAGTATAAAAGTTGATGTCAGTAAACAAGTTGATCAGATCAGAGGAGATCAGATCAGTCCAGACCAGACATCTTGGCCAACATGCTGTGTAATCTGGTTAACTGCTAATAAAGGAAAATTCATCACCTGAGGCAGATGCGACTCGTTTGAATTTTTTCTTCTGACACTTTGACACCAGGCATCTGTCTCAGTGAGGCCCTTTTGTAGGATGTCCACATCGTTAGAAGTTTTGATTATGGCTCCTACATTACAGTCATCTGCGAATTTCGTTAGCCAAAGACCTTCTGTGTTAGCCTGTACTTCAGAGAAGTAGATACCAAACAGGAGAGGACCCAGGACTGAACCCTGTGGTACTCCACTTGCCACTGGTTTGAAGTCTGATTTGGAGTCTGCTACTTTCAGTGTGGGTTCTGACAGTAAGCCAGTTGGCAACCCATCTTGTGACATAGGGATTTATACCTAGTTTAATGAGTGTATAATTCCAGAGTGGGAGATGGTGTTGAATGCCTTGGCGAGATCTAGATAGGCTGTGTGAACCACCTTACCCTCATCCATAGCTTTGGTGACTACTTCAAAGATGTCTATCAGGTTTAGGAGACACGATCTGCCTTTTACAAACCCGAACTGTGTGGGGTCCAGAGTTTGGAGATCTCCACTGTCTTTGTTTATGAGTTCCATGATGATACGGTCCATGGCCTTGCAGACCAAGCTCGTCAGGCTAATGGGGCGGTAGTTCCCGGGGTCTGTTATGGCCCCCCCTTTGTGGAGTGGGATAACTGTCGCAGTGCGCCATTTAATGGGCACAAAGCCTGAGATGAGGCTATGACTGAACATGGTACTTAGGTGGGGTGCCAGTTCATTCTGTAGTTCATGTAGAAGGCAGCCTGGGATGTTGTCAGGTCCCATGGATGCTGTGTTCTTGGCTTTGGAGAGTGAGGTTTTTACCTGTGCAGCCATGATTACAGGAACTTTGCATTCTTCCAGTAAAAAGATGGGCCCTTTAGGGGGTGAGAGGGGGTAAAGTTAGCACTGAACCTATCTGCCAAGATGTTGGCAATATCAGTTGGTTCTGTATATTTAGTGTCATTGTGCTGCAACTCAGAGCAGATCTGAGTATTACCATTGAGATTCTTGACATAGCTATAGAATGTTTTGTGGTTGTCTTTAGAATCAGTGTCGATTTTGTTTTCATAACTAGCTTTGGAGGATTTTATGAGGGATCTCAGCTTCTTACTGAGGCTGACCAGGGAGTTCCTCCAATCGTGGGATTTTACTCTTTTTTGCAACAGTTTCTTTTTTCTGTTGTAGAGTTTGTTTATGGCAGAAGACCACCATATTGGCTTCCTTTTTTTGGAGGATAGCATCTTGGTTCTGTTAGGGATAGCACAATCCATGCACTCGTGTAAGTGCTTATAAAGTGCATTTGTGTAGGATTCAGCAGTTGTACCTCTATTGTCCATCTGCATGGGTGTCGTGAAATTTGCCACTTCTGTCTTAAGAAGCGTGAAGTTGGCTTTGGAGAAATTTGTTACGGTTGTTTTCCTAATGGGTGGTGGGAGCAGGATGTGGATGTCTAGGGTGATTAGCTTGTGGTCGGATCTGACCAACGAGGAGCTGACCTCTGGTGTGGAACACCGATCACCCATGTTGGTGATGACCAGGTCTAGGATATTGCTGCCCCTGGTGGGGTTGTGGATAAGTTGATCCAAGGTGTTGGAATTGATGATTTCCAGAAAACATTGAGCAAAAGAGTTGGTGCATGAGTAGTTTTCCCAGTTAATGGTAGGGTAGTTGAAATCACCCATTGTTAGAGTGTTGGGTTGTACCTTAATATTTTCCAGTGTATCAAGAAAAGAGGAGTGGGAATCCTGGGGCATGGTGGGGGGTCTGTAGCAAGCTACAATCTGGATTGCGGTTTTACCCAGAGTTAGTTGAACTTGGATAATCTTGGCTGCATTATGCTGAGCAGCTAGCTTGGATGTGTGGATATCCTTAATGAATATGGACACGCCTCCACCTTTAGTGTTTCGGTCTGGGTTTGGTAGCCGAAAGGTGTGGTATGAATTATAGCCTGGTAATGCAGGGGTGCTCTCTGGGGCTTTGAACCAGGTCTCTGTCACTGCACAGATGTCAGTGTTCTCCATTTTAAGGAGTGCCTCGAGTGAGTGCATTTTGAGGTTTAGACCTAGCATTGAGTAGCATTACCCTCAGATTTTGCTTGTTTGTACCTGTTACGGTGGTGAATTTGTCATTTGAATCTTGCCTAAAAAAGGCACTATAGGGGTGGCAAGAGCCTTTGCCAGTATCCGGAATCCCAAGGGCAACAGGTGCAGGCCATCTCTGGCAAACAAGCGTGGTCTGTCAATCATGTCATCCCAGGCAGACAGATACTGGATTCCCTTAGAATCACACCAGAAGCTTAGCCAATTGTTAAAGTCAATCATTTTGTCCTTGTACTATGGTATCATTCTGGGTGATGGCAGGATGCTACTCAGGGCTAGGGTCATACCTGCCTGGACTACAAGATCAGAGAGCTCCTCCATGTCTCTTTTCATGTAGTCCAGGGAGGTACGTCTCAGGTCATTCACACCAACATGGACAATGACAGAGTCATATTTGTACTTGTTGTGGAGTGACCTGAGTGCGTGCGTTATGTGACGGATCCTTTCACCTATCAGGCAGCTGACAGTAACTTTTTTCTTGTTTAGCCTGGCGAGTGGAACATCAGTGTGCCTGACTATAGAGTCACCTATGACTAGAGTGTTGGGTACGTTATGCCTTATGGGCTGTAGTTGAGTGGCACACTGAGTATGTGGGCTATGTGTCATTTGGGATGTGTTGGGGGGTGGATGTTGCTTGCATTTCTGCTTTGGAGGTCTCTGTTGTTTAGGCAGATTTTTACTGAGAGCCTCTGCGAATCTAGGTGTGTGTTTTGTGCTTCTGTGTGTGTGTTTTGGTGGTGTAGGTTTTGAGGGATTATGTGATGAGTGTGGTGCGGTGCAAGTGTTTACCTTCTCCTCTTGACTGTCTAGTCCAGTCTTCGGTGAAGAAAGCTTTGCTTCCAGTTTGGGTATATAAGTGCATCTCTCACAGGTCAAACAATAGACACATAAATCATGGCCATCAGAAAGCAGTAACTATGGCCGCAATCCGTACATTGTTTGAAACCAACACTACTTTTCTTATCCGACATAATTATATGGAGGGAGAAGAACAACACTACCAAGAAGTTAAGAAAGTTACCCAGAAGGGTAAGAAAGGGAGAGAAGAAGGATTACCAACGATGGTAATGGAGAATTACCTCAAAGGTAAGAAAAAGGAAAGAAAAGGGAAAAAAATATAGGGAGAGAGTCTTAAAGTTGTGATAGTGTAGGAGGATACAGATAGTAACTGACTGAAAACTTTTTAAACACTAACAATAGAAAAACTTTAAAAAATTGTTCACTTAGCTGAGGGAGAGTGGCTTGATACAGCTGTACAGCAACATGGCAAATGAGATCTGAGGTAACAGGGAGCAGAGCACTCTGAGTAGGATCTTGGCTCGAGTGTTTTTGGCTGATGCGAGCTTGGTATGAGGCTGGCTCACTTCCGAGGATGGAACCGATAACCCAACAGTAAGGAATGAACAAAGATTAACAACATCAGATGGAATGTTTCACTTGGCTAGTCTTTTTCTGTACTTGGGAGGTTGGCTTAATGGTTAAGGTGTTTACCTTATAGAAACAAGGTGCAGAGTTTGACTCTCACAGTGGGGTAATTGGCTAGGCTTAAAATGGCCCACAAGGGTACTTAGCCTAGTACTAATCTATGAACCTATGAACCTATTTTTAATTTCTCTAAATCCTTTGGGTTTCTAGTACCATGAAGGGAATGGACCCCATTCCTAAGTCAAAGTATGATTAAAGTTCATGAAATTAGTATTGTTTCACTCTTTGATGTCAACCAAAAGTACTCTTCGCAGCACCCGCAGTGTGCCCAGTAATGACTCATTCTGCAGTTCGTACAGAGTTACATGTATTGGTTGTTGTTGTTGTTGTTATGTCTTTTGGCTTTTCCCGGTTAGAGATCACCACAGTGGAACTCCCGTCCACTAATGATTGGCAGTAGATTTTTACGTGCCGAGTTGCCAGCCCTGACGCACAACCTTCAACAAAGGTACGCCCATTCACTCATGTCTCCACACAGTAGACGCTCTAGCTGAGAATCGAACAGGACAACGTCTTACTGTGAGGTGACAACGCTACCGCAGCACCACCACTACATGTATTGGTAACATATCTAAATATGATTGTAGACTCTTCTTTATAAGACCTATTGCTCCTACTACTGTTGGAACTGTCTGGGTGTCTTTTTTTCCACATTGCTCACATTTCTGCTTGCAAAACCTGATATTTTATAACTATATGTCTCTCTGTACGCAGGACTCTGTATTCACTGGGTGTAGTGATTTCAATGATCAATTTTTGTCTTCCTTTTTTGGACCACTATATCCAGTTTTCTAGCATCTGTCTTTTGAACTCTTGGTAATGGATGATCCCATGTGATGTAGACGTCATCATTTTCTATGATGCCTTGTGGCTCATGTTTCCAGTGTTTTTCACCCACTTCAGTATCATAATGCTTGCACATTCCCCAGTGTAACAGTCTTGCCACATTATTATGCCTTCCAGTATTCCTTCAGTGTACCTGCAGGAAGAAGCAGGTGTAGCATAAATCCAGTCCAGTGAATATTAATGCAGATATGACAGGTAAATACTGAAAATCCCAGTGTAAATTACAGCATAAGTATATTGAAACAAACATACACACTCATGTGTTTACCTGTGTGACTGCGTGCGCACACACACACACACACACACACACACACACACACACACACACACACACACACACACACACACACACACACACACACACACACACACACACACACACACACACACACACACACACAC
Organism: Protopterus annectens; assembly: GCF_019279795.1. Taxonomy (NCBI): domain Eukaryota; kingdom Metazoa; phylum Chordata; order Ceratodontiformes; family Protopteridae; genus Protopterus; species Protopterus annectens. The sequence goes on along the minus strand of NC_056740.1, from coordinate 434,664,899 downwards.
ACACACACACACACACCACCCTCTCTCTGATCTCTCTTACACACACACACACACACACACACACACACACACACACACACACACACACACACACACACACACACACACACAAACACACACGCACAGACACTTTGGAAGATTTCCAGCTGAATGGCTATGGGATAAAACATTTACATATGCACACATGGATAACTCGTCTCTCTTTGAAGAGACAGCTTGGAGGATCGCCATAAATGTGGCTTTGGGATGTAGAAAGAATGTTTAATGCATGAAAAGGATGTGCAGACTGTCCAGTGAAGCTGCTCCAGCCAGAACCAGAACACCGTAACAAAATCTTTTCACTCGCATATTGGCAGGGTGTCAGTCAAGTTAACTTGAGGCAAACCAAACCTGCGAGAAACTAGGGAGACAGCATCCCCACTTCCCAGAAACATGCTTGCTGCCTGAAATATTCTGTGTGTATTCATATGTAGTATCTAATTTTGTGGCACACCCATGGCTAAAAATGTCTATAAGGATCAGTTCCATTTTTTTTAGTTACCATAATTAAATAAATAGCTGTAAAGTCATAACCATTGTACAATGTGGTTATGTTTTCCTTTTGTTTGATAAGAGCAGCAAGACTTGTCTGGTATGTAACTCCCCATGGGTGTTGCTCTGCTCTTATGTATAAGATTTGTTTTTGCAAGAAAACATTGTATAGAAAATGGCGGAGGAACAGCTGTGGATTATGTCTGAAAATAATTCAGTTATAATGCACATAATAGCCGCTTCTGTACAGAATGATCAGCTGTTAGCAGCAAGGAAATCCAGACGTCACACTAATATAAAAGTAGTCCACTTATAAATACATTCTCGCTTGCAAGGACACTTCTGTTCTAAAACAGTATTTTCAGTGAGTCCAGTGGTTTTCACAACCAGTGACAGTTGCAGCTTGCTATTTTTAGCTCCAGCACTGTTGATTAACAGTTAATATAAAATACAAATGTTTATTTTAGCAATAATCTATACCTGTGCATGGGTATCTCAGGATTTATCCATGGTTGGTGTGGTTTGATTTAGAGGGTGAAGCTTGAGGGATTAAACAAAGGCAGCCGTGGGTAAATCCTGAGACACCCACACATAGGCGTGGACTATTGTTATTGTATAATGACATTATTTAAAAATGAAATTGCTTTCCTTTCACTTTAAATAATGCCATTGTATAAATGGACTTTAATGTGCCTCTGCTGTTTCTTCCTTGTACATTTGTGAAACGTGTACTGCACATGCATTTTGCATATATATGCAGATGCTTACACAGTACATGTTTGTAATACCTCTTTCTGTTACAACTTAAAAAAAATATGTCAGGTTGTTGTATTCCTGGAGCTTCTTTTGCTGAAATCTGATCATATGTTTCAACCATCCATATTTTAGCAGAATGTCCAGAGGTTTGCCTCATATACTTAGGCTGTTCCTCATAACACTTGTGATGTCCTTCAAGGATGCATCTGCAATCATAACATATGGGTTGTCCTGCCTCAGGCAGCCCTTCGGTCGGCCGGATTCCAAAGTCTGGGTCTGGCCTCGGCTGATGTCGCATTTCACCCGACGTCATAGCTCCTGGGGTATAAAGGCATCAGCCGATGCCATTTTCCTCAGTCTTTCTTGCCACGCGGTGCCCGAAGCAGAAGCTGTTCGCAAGTGCCGGTCGGTCAGATCCAGAGATTTCAGCTACCGAAGACTTCTAATAAAGCTAAGTACCCCGTTGGGACTCTTTCTTGCCTCAGCCGATGTCAGACAAAGTAAATAATTGTTTAACTTGTGGGAAACAAATACCTCATAAGGATTTCCACTCTTACTGCCTTCCTTGCTTAGGCCCAGACCACGACGTATCAGCTTGTTTAGCCTGTGCTTCCTTCAACTGACGGACACTTAGACGTCGGTCGGAGTTTGCTGAAGAGTTTTTTGGCTCCGCTTTTGCATATAAAATGCCGTCGGAGACTCCGACTACACATTTAGCTAAAAAACGCAGGGAAAAGGGCCGACACTCACGGCCCGCGGTTTCGGCTGAAAACACGGTTAGGCCTTCCGCGAGTGTCTCGGTTTCGGCTGAAACTGAGACCTCGGTTCTCCCTTCGGCCGAAAGCATACCTCCGACAACCGAGGCCACACAGGCCCCGGCTGAGTCGGCTACAGAAATTCCTACTGAAGAAGCAGGCACACAAGATTTGTCCGACACCATTCCGTTGGGCATCTCTACTCCTGCATGTGGGGCAGCTAGACCCCCTGCTTCTATGTCTATCAAGGCCTTCTCCAGGGCTAAAGCAGCTAAACTTTCCAAGGCCTTACCTACAAAAGCTCCCTCTCACAGACCTACCTCAAGTTCTCAGATTCTCAGCCTTGCTGAGGACCTTATTTCTCTGATCAGGGGATCCCAACCTCACCCAGACAGGGCCTCACAACCCCCTCCTGAAAAGAGGCCTAGGACTGAACCCCCTGAACCTCTCTCCTCTGACTATTCCTCGGATGGCTCAGATATATCTGACCATCATGAAGGACCATACTCACCTTATGAGGATTCTGATGCAGAAGACACCATTCCTTCTGCCTCCCCTCCAGAAGAATTTTCATTTGGGGAAACTCTACACTCAATGAGGGAACACTTCCAATGGCAGGGTCAGGATTTTTCTGATTCTAGGAAAAGGCTAAGGACTTTTTTACACTTACCACAGCATAGGCCTTTAGCCATTCCACCTGTACTATCAGTTGTTGATGATGCATACAATGATGCCAGTTCCGCCCCTGATTCTCTTCCCCCGGCCCCTGCCAAACCTGACAGATACTACAGGGTCCCGGATTCTCACTTCCACTTGTATAAGGACCATGCTGCAGACCCAGAAACCATTTCTCAGGGCCCTAAAGGTGTTGCAGCTGCCTCTGCCAAAACCCCCTACCCTCTGAAAGAGAATCAAGAGCATTAGAGAGATGGGGTAAAAAGGTTTATACATCTGCTACTCTTTCTGCCAGGGCTTTAAACTGTCAATTTCACATGATACAGTACCAGGAATTTTTGTTAGATCAGCTGAATAAAAGCTGTCCTCTCCTGAACCTTTAGACCGTAAGTCCCTTCAGGATTTGGTACACAACTCTCAGCAGGTCAGTAATCATTTCTTAAAATGTGGCTATGATGCACTGGAGGCTTCATTTAGATCAGCTATGACTGGAGCAGTGATTCGAAGACATGCCTGGCTAAAAGAACAATCCTTGCCAGACCATGTTAAATCTAAACTCCTAGATGCCCCTATGGAGAAACAAAGTTTATTTGGCTCCCCTGCACAGGAGGTTCTAAAGAAAGTGGAAGAAAAAGCAAAATCTGTCCAAACAGTCAAGGATTTTCTGCAGGTCCAACCTCCGAGGTTCAGCAGAAATTGGCCTTCAAAGAATTGGTCCTTTCCAGACACCTCCAGAGCACAGAGAGGCAGAAATAGACGCCCAAGAGGCAGAGGTCAATCAAGGGGTGCCTACAGGAGTTGTCAGTGGCAACCTGCCAACCAGAGAAGTGCCGCCACAGCTGCGACTGCAACCACTTCCACAGGACAGACACAATGACTTGGCTCTGATTCCGCCTACCAGGGAACAACTGGAAGCACCCTTGGGCGGAAAGCTAGCTTTATGTTCAAAAAACTGGCATTGCATTACAGGAGACAAATGGACTTTGCAAACAATAGACAAAGGCTACAGGTTTCACTTCCACACTCTACAAAAAAAGAGAGGAATGCCAAACCTTCCACCAAGCCAGAAATCAGAGGCTCTAAAACAAATCATCAGCTTACTAAGGATGAGAGCAATAGAAAAGGTACCATCTATGGAACAAGGCCAAGGATTTTATTCCAGACTATTCCTTGTACCAAGAAAAGAAAATCAATGGAGGCCTATTCTCGACTTGTCCGCACTGAACACATATCTCATTATTCCAAAATTCAAGATGCTGACCCTACAGCAACTCCTTCCCATGTTGGGCAAGGAGTCTTGGCTGGTGACTCTAGATCTCAAGGAGGCATACCTGCACGTCCCTATATGACTAGATTGCAGAAGACACCTCAGATTTCTTGCAGGATCAGAGCATTATCAATTCTCAGCATTGCCCTTTGGCTTATCTACTGCGCCCAGAGTATTCACGAAATGCCTGGCATCAGTAATTGCACATTGCAGGCTTCAGGGAATTCAAATCTACCCATACCTGGATGACTGCCTAATACAAGCGGACAACAAGACAAAAATAATAAAGGATTTGCCCTATGTCATACAACTGCTGCAAGCCTTGGGATACACAGTCAACATACAAAAGTCAAGACTAGTGCCATCCCAAAGGATAACCTTTTTGGGTGCAGAACTGGACACAATAACTCAGATGGCTTTTGTCACAGAAGAAAAACAAAAGCAACTACCAGTCTACTTCATGGCATTAACAAGACAAACTCAGCTTACTGCAAGGAAAGTCCTGCAGGCCCTGGGTTACATGGCATCCTGTATAATCTTGATCCCACATGCCAGGCTGCATATGAGAAAATTACAATGGTACCTAAGGAATGTATGGTCTCAACACAGACACAGTCTAGAAGCCCGGATACCAATCATTCCATGCCTGAAAAAAGAATTCCTGTGGTGGGCTCAGGCCTGCCAGATCAACAGAGGATTGCCTTTCCACAAACCACATCCAAGGCAGACCATCACCACGGACGCCTCAGACCTAGGCTGGGTGCACACATGGAAGACAAGTGTATCCAAGGCCTATGGTCCCAAGACCAGCTGAATCTGCACATAAATCTAAAGGAGATGCTGGCAGTGAAGCATGCAATCGAGGCATTCAAATCATTCCTCCAGCAAGGACACCTGCTAATAAGGATGGACAATACCACAGTCATGTGGTACATCAACAAACAGGAAGGCACACATTCATACCCTCTATGCCGGATGGCAATGGACCTGTGGAACCTAGGCCTGAATCTCAACATCCAACTGCAGGCCAGATTCGTACCAGGAAAAGAGAATTCACTAGCAGACAGCTTAAGCAGAACTACCACGGATGCTCACAAATGGATGCTGCATCCAGATATCTTCAAAACCATAACAAAGAAATGGGGAATGCCAGAGATAAACCTGTTCGCCTCCCCACTCAACCACCAACTGAAGAAATTCTGCTCAAGAGTGTACCACCCACAAGCCTGGAGGGTGGACTCCCTTTCTTTCAGCTGGGAGGCCCTGACAGTATATGCCTTTCCACCTCTCCCATTGATGTACAAAGTTCTACTGAAGATCAGAGAGGAACAGCCAAAGGTAATTCTGATAGCTCCAGACTGGCCAAGGCAGCATTGGTACCCGCTACTGAGAAGCATGTCTCAGACGAACTCATTGGCCTCTACCTCTATGTCCTTTACTTCTAACGCAGAACAACTACAAGACCCTGCATCCAAACTTAAAAACCCTGCAGCTAACTGCTTGGAAAATTGCATAAAACAAAACCAACCTGTTTTATCTCAGAGGGTTAAGGACATTATCCTGGAGGCTCGCAGACCCTCCACAAGGAAAACATATTCAGCCAAATGGAAGAGATTCCTCATTTGGAGTGCAGCAAAGGGAACAAATGTCACACTGGCAAACCTAGCACACATCCTAGAATACTTAGCAGAACTGTTCCACAATAGCCTGTCCTATTCTTCCATTAAGATTCATGCATCAGCAATTTCAGCAGAGTACAACATGGATCCTCCTGTCTTCTCTCATCCTCTCCTCAGACAATTTTGAGAGGGATCAAAATGTAAAACCTCCAAGGAAACCACCTCTGCCTGCATGGGATCTCAATTTTGTGCTAGAAAATTAACACTTCCCTTTTGAACCAGCAGCAACAGCAGACTTACAGTTCTTATCTTGGAAAACTGCCTTCCTGCTAGCAATCACTTCAGCAAGAAGGGTATCCGAGTTACAGGCATTAATGGCAGTGCAGCCTTTCCTTATCTTTCACCAGGATAGAGTGTCTCTGAGAACCAATTCTACTTTTATGCCAAAGGTGGTATCCAGGGTATCCTTGAACCAAGCTATTCATTTACCTACATTCTTCCCTAACCCACAGAACAGGGGAAAAACTACTACACACCTTGGATGTACACAGACAACTGCGCTACTATCTGGACAGAACTAAGGCCAGCAGAAAAACTGACCAGCTTCTGGTAGCATATGCAACAGGAGTGCAAGGAAAAGCAATTTCAAAACAGACAATCTCAAAATGGATAGGAAATTGCATTCGATTCTGCTACTCATTTCATGGAAAGACAACTCCTGAAAATATCAGGCCTCACTCCACAAGAGCTACAGCCACCACTACAGCTTTCCTACGAGGAGTGGCTACCAAAGACATTTTAGAAGCTGCTACTTGGAGCTCCGTGCATACATTTGCCAAGCATTACAATCTTCCTTTATACTCCAGATCCCGAGCAGGTTTTGCAACTGCAGTTTTACAAGGGATCTTAACTACACCATCATTATCTTAGTGCCTCCTCCCCCAGTTTGGCTATGGTATTCTACCCATATGTTATGACTGCAGATGAATCCTTGAAGGACATAGTACAGTTTTGTACCTACCATAAATGTAGATGTCCGATAGGTATGCATCTGCAGTCAGGATTACCCACCCTCCTTCCCCACTGTGGTATTCCTAGGGTACTTACCCCTCTCTTAGCTAGCTGGGGGAATCTATTATGGTGTATTTGTTTGTATGTATATATGTATATATACTTTTTGATTTCTACTGTTTGGAATTTTCTACTTTAATACAAATTTAGCCTTCCTAGAGAGCACCTGGCATCTGGGGCAAGAAACACTGAGGAAAATGGCGTCGGCTGATGCCTTTATACTCCAGGAGCTATGACGTCGGGTGAAGTGCGACATCAGCCGAGGCCAGACCCAGACTTTGGAATCCGGCCGACCGAAGGGCTGCCTGAGGCAGGACAACCCATATGTTATGACTGCAGATGCATACCTATCGGACATCTACATTTATGGTAGGTACAAAACTGTACTTTTTTTCTGGAAATGAGTGAAAATTGTAGTCTCTAAATAGTGACAGATGTTCACGCTTCAGACTTTGCATCTGTTGATAGTGCATGGTAACCCAAAATCTGTTATTCCAGCACGTTTTTGAGAACAAGAATGTAAAATCTGACCATCATTTTTGGCTTTGATCAGATTTTTATGCTGAGAAAGATTCCGACTGTTGTTTTTTATTTTTAAATCTAGATCTGACAAGTATGCCTTCAGAGTGCTTTTCTGCCCAGACTTGTATTTAGCAGACAGTACTCACAGGAGCAAGGCATGCTTTAGATCAGTTACAAACTCCTAAATTTGGTAGCCATGCTGTAAAAATAAATATCCCTGCTGCACGGCTACTGAACTCTTTTTCCATGAGGAATGATGGATTTACAATAAGCATGCTGATTGGACTGTCCAGTCAACATTTACATTTTGAAAATAAAACCCCATTATTGTATAATTTTCAGTAATTTATCTATTTACGTTTACTGTTACAGACTGGTAATTAAAAACACAGTTGTTTTATGAAATAGTTGGTATGTTTCCAAAGAGAATAGGCTTAAAAGTGTGTGTCACAGGCATTCTAAGCAGAAAAAAATATCTTCAGGATAACTCATTTTATGCAATCTAGAACGGTTGTTGTAATATGGTAGACATTCCAGAGCACTGAGTCCATCCAGCTGCAGCGCTTGGCCCCAGCATAACTCTTGGTGGTCCACCAGTGCTCAGTAATACCCTCTCTGGCAGCAGCTATTACTTCCATATTCAGCACATCTCAGGATTTCAGAGTAAAACTCTTAAATGTGAAATTAACAGTCAGTAAATTATGTACATACAAATGAAAATCATAGCAAAAGCTAGTAAAGTATGCTGGTAGTCAAAGTTCAAAGCAGATGCAAAGAAGAAAATAGCTTTTAAAACATACAAACTGTTAGATACAAAGTCCGACCCATTTTAATGTTTCTAACACTTTGTATGTTGTATTATGAAATTCTGTTGCTTCACAGCCATATATTTAATCCTTGACACTTGGGCTCCTCAAACATACACAAGTGGTTTAAATAGAAAAACGAATCCAGCCTGCTATTCAAAACCTTCATAGCTCAGACAGTCCCTCATTTCCATCCAAACAATTTGATACTTATGAAGAGCTATATATGTACATATAAGCCAAGATCTCAGGAGCAAGCTGGTGTGCCATATTGTTGTCCCAGCAAATTACAAAATCAACATGGGAAAACATCAGTAAAAGGTGACAGAAAGTTTTAATTGTTAACCATATCATTGATGTTGACAGGTAAGAAGGTCCAGTGGACAGACAGTAACAAGACAAGCATAACAATGTATCATTGCACACAAGGCACCAAAGTCAGTGAACATTCTATATATTAAATGATGTAACTACAAAAAGCAATTGAATTCAAAGACCTAATCACATAGTGGATTGTTTGCTATTAGAACTTGTATAGGCCAATACAAAGAGTAAAACAAAATGCTCTTGGAGTTTTGCCCATTGGCAGTTGCCCACTACTACCTTGGGTTTATTTGTCTGACCCTGAGAGCTTCATCCTTTGACTCTGATCTCACACCACTATCACAGTCCGACATGGTGCCTGCCTTACTGCCGCTGGTGTTGTACCCATCCACTGGTCAGTGGCTAGCTGTTTTTTACCTTTAGGCAAGGCTCACCAAAACTTAAATTCATACCATTGAGATACCCTCTCCCCAACAGAGAGGAAGTCTATTTTTCCAGAAAAGAAGTATGTCCTCTGATTTGGAGGTATTGATTTTCATTGGCAGCAAACTGCTATGTTGCTTACTGGAAATCATAGACACTTGAGACTTAGAGGCTATCATCTTCTGCAGACAAAAAAAGGTACAACTGTCACATCTGTTAAATTAATGGTCTTCAGACCTTGGTTGTACCTTAATACCCTCGCTGTGAATAGGAGTAGAGATATCATAAACCCTTGATTTCTTAGAGTGTTTGCCTTTTCTCCCTATATATATCTGTTTAGGTGGTATATTTAAATAAGGCATAGAAGTCCCCCAGATGAGGAGGGTTGCAAAAATGATAATTCAAATTTGGTGTCCGGGAGATGTGGCTCAGTTGTTTGAGACTGGGTAGATTAGTTATAGGGGATTTTTTTTCATAGTGGAACTGTGAAATTGACTTTGTCTAGTTTTGGTCATTAATGGTAAAGGTGAATATTTACATACATAAAATACAATTTGTTGAACATAGATTTGCACACTGAAGAACTTTTATTCTGATAGTATAGTGTTGCTTGTTTTAAATCTATTCACTTGTTTTATTACCCTCTACTGGACTTGTCCACTGGTTTGGTTGCCTTAACCTCTTTGATCCATTCTTTCCATTGGGGGAAGAGATGGGTATCTCCAACTGAGGTGGGAGTCTGACAACCCATTAGTTCCTGTCCGAGGTGCTTCATCAGCCCATTTGTTCCCTCTATTGTGTGAGTTAGGTGGCAGGGAGTGGGCCAACTGCCTGATCTGGTGGAGTAGCGTGCCCTGTCCCAAGGAGTACCCTACACCCCCAGAGCAGCTCTGTGAGCTCTGCAGCTGCTGTTGGCCTTAGAGAGCATGTCTTTGCATGCTGCAGAGGATGCCTGCATGTGCTCATTCTCCATGGGTACCACACCAAGTGCTACTGTTTGGTGTCATCCAAGTGGCAAGGCCTCCTTTCTCTTAAGGTGAGAAGCTGGTCAGGTTGGTCAAGTGGTCTAAGGTACCAGACTCAAGGGTTAAACTCCTTCCATGGCTCATGGGAATTCTGTTCTCCTGATGGTGACTTGGGTTCAAATCCCACTTCTGACAGATATTTTGTACTGCCCATGTCCCTCATGGACAGAGGCAGTCTTTAAAATGACTCAGGGCTCCAACACCCAAAGAACCCCTACCCTGATACTACCTCATCCCATATCTTGGAAATTAAGATACAGTATTGTCATATCCTGGGTATTATTGGCTAGACTTGTAAAGGCTGTTGTGCCATTAGCCTAGTAATCACCCATGAACCTATGGTGGACTTCCAAGATGGCCACAAACTGATCAACAGGTTGACAGATATTTTGTACTGCCCTTGTCCCTCATGGACAGAGGCAGTCTTTAAAATGACAAAGGGCTCCAACACCCAAAGAACCCCTACCCTGATACTACCTCATCCCATATCTTGGAAATTAAGATACAGTATTGTCATATCCTGGGTATTATTGGCTAGACTTGTAAAGACTGTTGTGCCATTAGCCTAGTAATCACCCATGAACCTATGGTGGACTTCCAAGATGGCCGCAAACTGATCAACAGGTTGATTAGATTCCCCCCCTGCCCGGTGTGAAAGCAGCATCTGTTGAAAGAAAGCCAGCAAAAACTATATATCTGGATAAAATTCAGTCACTGATTAGTAACTATACTGTCTGTCGGCAAAAAAGAGATCTGGAGAAAGAAAGAGAAAATTAATTAGTAAAGGAGAAGAAAAAAACTCTGATGGAGAAGAGCCTTGCAGCTGTTAAGCAAAAAGCAGTTCAGGTAGACTTTGGTACAGAAAATGGATTCCAGTAATGTACAGGAATAAATAATTTAAATGCATTAAGAGGTTTATAAAATAAGTGAGAAACTAGAGTACTGTAAAGACAGATGACAAAAGGCTGGAAAGAATATTAGAAGCTTTACTTGCCTATTTAAATGAGCTGTTGAAACTGCAGAAATGAGAGGTAGAAATGAAGAAAAGGCTGACTAAAAATGAGCTTATAAAGAACTGTTTAAAAATAGAGTTAAAAGGCAGAACACAGATCGAAATTGAGATTTTCTGATAGAGAAACTGAAATGAATAGATTGCATTTTTTTATTTTATTTTATTTTATTTTACTTATTTGTGTTGACTGGGGTCATCCAACTGGGGAAGAAAAGCTCCTTTTCAGCAGAGGACTGGGGAGAAAAGCTCCAAATAATGAGAATAAAGATGCATACAGTTCTAATTTTATTTTATTCATTTTACATTTATTGACCGGGAGTGTCCGACTGAACAAAAGCCCTTTTTCAGCAGCGGCCTGGGGAGAAAAGCTCCCATACATATAAGGCAATTACAGTAGCAATAAGATATTTAGTAATTTGAGAAACAGATTGACAGATAATGTTAAAGCAGATACAAACATTTCGGTAGCCCTCAAGTTAAAACAATAATTTAGAAAGCAAGTTGAATTACAATTAAAGATAATACAATCAACATTTCAGTAGTCATCAAGTTATACAATAATTAAGAAAGCAGGCTGAATAACAATTAAAGTTAGGCACTATAATAGTTACTCTAAAGGCTGGAACAACCAAGTAGCAAAAACCAACTGAAAAAACGACACCACACAGCTGAAAATAAGAACTATGTTGTTTACTGAAAAAACACTTGGTAAAAATCACAATGTTAGCGCTTTCGTAAGGTACACTGCTCAAACTTCATCAGACAAAGTGAATTAAAACACATTAAGCATTTATATATAATACCATACCCCCACAGTCATTAATTATTAAAGTACCACTAACATATAAACTAATCAATTAACTTGAAAATACTATGAACTTTAAATAAATAAACTTTCATATTACACTAAAAGACTGAATATTATCATAGATATATATATATATATATATATGTACAATATATACAACCATATATACAACTATATATATATATATATATATATATATATATATATATATATATATATATATATGCATAAATACATCAGAAATCAGCACTTTAAACACTATATAACAATAACATAATTTAATGTAATATGAATTCATACCATATAGAAAAATTATAAAATATATATATATATATATATATATATATATATATATATACATATATATATATATATATATAAAGAAATTAGTTATGTGTGTATATAGACAATGTTAAAAATAAATATATTATCTATCCAACACCCTACGCTTTAATGTAGTACTGAATTACTCTAAAGGCTAGATGGGAGGATTATTGTCAGGGAGGGTGTGAGCAGTGACAGGTCCAATATTTTTTTAAAGTAGTCTTTGGTAGCTAGTTTAAATTGTTTGGGGTTTGCCAAGTTTCTTATGTCAAGGGGGAGTCTGTTCCATGCAATAGAGGGGAAGTCGCTATATACGTTGTTGCCAGTCTTAGTATTAGGTTTGTGAACCTTTAGTAGGACTAGGTTTGCACTTGTGAGTTGTCTGGTAGGAGTGTAGTAGGATATGAGAGATGACAGAACTGGGCAGAAAGATGGTTGATAAAGGAGGGAGTGTATCACTTGGAACTGAGTTTGGAGTAGCAGATGGGGTAGTTCAAGCCAGTTTAGGTATCTGAGCGAGAGAGACAATGATGAGTTTTATGTGAGTGTCGGGCTGAGTTTTATGTGAGTGTCGGGCTGCAAATCTGGCTACCTTGTGATAGGTTGTTTCTAATTTCTTAAGTAGAGTTGAGTTTAGATTAGTAAGTATTTGGGAGCAGTAGGTTAGACGAGGAAGAAGATAGGCATGGGTAAGAGTAAGTCTAGCTTCAGTGGTAAGGAATCTGTTATTTCTGTACAGGAATCCTAGCTTCTGGTAGGTTTTTCTGATGCAATTGTTAATATGTAGATCAAATTTTAGTTGGTCATCTATGGTGATGCCAAGTAGTTTTGTGTTAGTTTCAACTTCAATGGGGGTATTGTTTGAGAATGTTATGGTAAAGGAAGATTTGATATGGTTAACTGATTTAGGAAGAAAGAGTAGCAGTTTTATTTTTTTGGGGTTTAAGGATAAGCTGGTGTTTTTTTAGCCAGGTCTCAATAGAATTGAAGGATGTCTGGGTAATTGATAGGAGTTCAGAGGGGGAATTTGCAGTAGTGATGACTGTTGAGTCATCGGCATGTTGGACAATGGTAGACTGAGGACAAGAGGTGTAAAGTGAGTTAGTAAAGATATTAAAAAGTAGACGTCCAAGAATGGACCCTTGGGGAGTACCAGTTTTTACGTGAAGGGGGGAAGAAAGTGCAGAGTCCCACCTTACAGCCTGCTGTCTGTCTGTGAGATAGCTAGAGAACCATGCTACTGAGTCAGAAGAAAAGTTGAGGTTTGAGAGTTTTTTAAGTAATAAAGTGTGAGAGACAGTATCAAAGGCCTTAGAGAGGTCAAGGAATGGGCAAGATATGAGTTTGTGATTGTCTTTGGCTTGTGAGATAGTATTGAGAAAGGATAGGAGAGCTGTGGTAGTACTATTCTTTGGGTGGAAATCATGTTGGGTAGAAGTGAGCAGCTTTTCTTGTAAGAGATGATGCATTACTTGTTTGTGTATGCATTTCTCAAGTGTTTTTGAGATAGGGGGAAGTATAGCGATAGGTCTGAAATTAGATATTTTTGTGGAGTTACCTCCTTTGTGAATTGGAAGAGTATAGAACTTTTTCCAGATAGTTGGAACTTTAGATTCAGAGATGGAGCAATTAACGATTAATAAGGATAGATACAGGCACAGCCAGGGAGTTTGCAGCAGTCTGGAGAAAGTATAAGATGACATGATCAGCTGATTCAGAGCATGGTTTGAGTTTAGAGAGTAGAGCATTTATACAGGAAGTAGGAACAGGTTTGAGAGAGAATGAGTTATTTGAGTTAGCAGTTGGGGTTGGTTCAGTGAGGTAAGAAGAGTTGTGGATAGAGGGGGTGGTTTTAAATAAGTTGGAAATAGATTCAATGAAATAAGTGTTGAAGGTACTGGCAGTCTCTACAGAGGACTTGTCTGGGCATGGGTTTGGAGAGGTTGGGTTGCTGGGGTGTAGTATCTGGTTTATAGCATTCCAGAATTTTTGGGGATCAGATTTTAATGTTATGGGGGGGTATATTTGTCATTGTTGAGTTCTTTTGTTTGATTGCAAAGTTCTTTATACTTTGCAAGTTTGCAGGAAGTTTGGATTGTACCCAAATTTTCCAAGCCCTATCTCTGTTTTTCATAAGGGTGCAGGTAGATTTAGATAGCCAAGGAGAGATGTTAGCTTTATTTGAACTTTTCTAGCTGGGACGAGGGAGTTTAAAATTTATTATTATTTATTTGACATTTGTTTGCCAGGATAATCCGACTGGACAACAAGTGTCCATTTTCAGCGGATTCCTGGGGAGAAAAACTCCAAAAGTTTACAGAGAGAAGAAAAATTTACAAAAGAGAAATTACAAAGTAGTAGCATACAGATTGTAGACTTTACAGCCGTTAGTATACAATAAGAGGTTGAAAATACAAGTGTACAGAATATACAATGAGTGTAGATAAGAACCTGGTAGAGCATTGCAAGATATTTTGCAATTGAATAAGAGTATATAAATGTTTACGTTTTCCATATATACATTCAAACAAATATACATGTAAGAGTATACTTGCATATATATGCATACACATACATACACATATATACATACATACATACATACACACATATACACATACATACATATACACTATATTTCAGGGGGTCAATTGCAGCTGCATAGATGGTTGGTGAAGAGGTATGTTTTAAGGAAGGTTGAGTTAAAGGCGTTTACTGCATCATCTAGTGGAAGCTGTTTAAGGAAGTCCCAACTGACTCTAGAGAGAAGAGTTTGGAATGTTTCAGGGTTAAAATTGGAAAGTTTTCAGCAGGTAATATATCAGTGTGGTTTTGGGAGATATGTGGTATATCTAAGCACTCTTATAGGTGAGTGGTCACTTAGAGAGTCAAGTAGAGTTTCTGGGTCATGGTACTTACAGGGATTTGAAACTAGTATCCAGTCTATCAGGGAGCTTGGACTGTGTGTTTTGATAGTGTGAGCAGGTTGAGAGATTAGCTGTGAGAATCTGTAGAGATTTATATGATACTGGGAGTTGGGAGTATTAAGATTCAGCTAATTAATGTTTACATCTCCAAGGAGGATAGTTTTGTTTGGGATGTTTTGGGAAAGATATGAGAGTAAATTTTCCAGTAGGGGAATATTGTCCCCTGGTGGAATATATATGGCTGTAATGGTGTTATGGTTATTAAGCTTAAGGTTTGCAGCAAGTATTTCAGCTGGTGAGAAGGTGGGAAAAGGTTGTTTAGTATGGGAGAGAGTGAATTTATTGGAGTATACTATAGCAACACTGCCACCTTTTTTCTTAATACGGTCCTGATGGAGGATTTTGTAACCTGGAGGGAGAATGTCATGATCTAGGTTTTGGGGTTTGAGCCAGGTTTCTGTAACAGAAATAATGTCGGGGTTATGGTGAGATACCCTTGTATGAAATTGACTTATTTTATTTAGGATACTACAAGTATTGATAGAATAGACGGATAAGTGTTTGTTAGGTATGGAAGACTGGTTATAGTTAAGGGGAGTGTTTTGAGGCATAGAAGAGTTAGTAATAGGACCAGGATTAGGATGTATGTCACCAGATATGAGCAGAAGCCATGGGAAATAGTATGACTTTCTTTTAAGTAGGTGTTCATGGAGGTGATATCCTCTATATTTAGGTAAAGGATGGTATGAGGGGGGATTTTTATTTTGGGGAAGGATATGTAGGTAGGGAGGATGGATGCAGAGATAGCTTCAGAATATGGAGGGGAAGAGAAAGTATATGAGTGAGGATAGGTTGGAGCCATATTGAGTGGGGTTAGGAATGGAGGAGGTGTTGTTATGGTGAGGAGGAGGAGTAGTAGAGGTAAGAGTAGAATAGGGGTGATAGAGACTGACATCCTTTAAAAGGAGAGGAGGCATTTCTTGAGAGAGATAATAGGTAGGTAATATAGAGAGACAGGAATATGGAGTTTGGTAGGGGGTAGTAGGTGGAATATGCAGAGAGAAGGTAGTTAGTATAGGGAGGCTTCAGATAATGAGTTTGGTGGGGAATAATAAGTGAGAGTATGGTACAGTAGGTTAGTTATAGGGTGTGGGAGATGTCAAATATGCTTGAAGGGGAGGAGTTAGATAGAGGGAAGAGATAGAGGCTAGGTATAAAGGAAATGCTATGGGAGGTGGGTGGGAGGGGAGTGTAGTGAGCCTGAGCATAGCAAGGACGAACAGAGTGGGGCTACACCAGAGATCAAGAATGCAGTGAAAAAAACAATCAGTAAGTATGAAACCAAATTCAAGGAAAAATTGCTGATAATAATGTTTAGCGAAGTATGGTATGTAATAGTCTCTTTACGACTTTCCTTATTTATTTTTTAGGTCACTACAAAAGATAAGGAAAGGGCGAGAGGCAGTACAGGGTTTATTAGCTATCTAAATTAAATCTTTGGAAAAAAAATAGATTGAGCCATGAATGGAAAGAGTCGAGGTGTAGATTGACTGGTCGCTCGTGGTAGGTGCTCACCAGACTTTCCTAACTGTGCAAGGCTTTAGAATCAAGAAATTCTACTTAGTAGTTGCTACATTTAAGGTTTAAATTGATCTAGGAGAAAAAGGTGCAGGACACAAGATAAAAAGGTTACTTCTACTACAATACAGGCTTTTTACATTTACAAAGCAACAGGGAATTTATAATAAAATCTGTGATATAACAATTAAAGCTAAGCACTAGAAGGCTGTATTTCTGCTATGTTAGTGTGGGGGTTACTGGACTCGCTATAGGGTTAGCATAAAAATTTGAATAAAGGAGCATGTAAAACATTAGCTGAGTAGAAGGAGGATTAGGGAATACATACCAAGACTTAGTCCCATTAGGTATTTGCTTTTACGAAAAGCGATATACTTATGAGAAACAGCACACAATATTCAGTAAAAATCAGCCAGACATTACATAATACAGTCAGAGTGTTGTCAATTCCAACAAAAAACACAGCAATAACAATGCAAAAGAAAGTAGCAGTTTTCCACGTAACGCAGGTATAGCCTGCAGCGTCTAACTACACAGCTTGCAAATATGATTCAACTTACTGTGCATTTAATTACATCAGAAACTGATCCAATAATGAATAAAAAACAATTCTGTCATTTACAAAATATATCAGAAGTTATGGTAGTCAGAAATGATAATAAAGAACATGTAGTTTACCTACTTTACTGATGAGCACACTAATGTGAACGCCGTGGGGCAGAGGTAGGCCAAGTAGGTAGAGCAGTCAATTCAAATACAAAGATCTAGGAGGACATGGGAATAAAATGGAGAAAACATAAAATAATGGTCTAAAACATAAGAGTTCTAATGAACAACTTCATTAAGAAACCATCTTAGAGTAATGGTGTAATACATAAAATTCTAAGGAATCAAGATATTAATATTAAGGTCTTGGACAGTGGTATTCAGTTTATCTAACATTAAGACAGTCTAAGCTTGATTTTAGAGTTAGATGAAAAGGAGGTAAGGAAATTGTGGGAATGGGGGAAGAGGAGGTGGGAGAGATGAAAGAAAATTGGGAATTAAGGGAAAATGGAAACATTTGTGGAGAAATGGAGGCTAAGATAGTACAGCTGTACATCTGTTTTTTGTTTTGCAGTTAAGGTTTCTGTAAGCCGGGTATCTTATAGATGAGGCATTGTCCTGGACACAACCAGGAGTCAGTCTGGTGCTGTTTCAGCTTGGGTTTGAAACCTTTTAATTTGTCCGTTTGTTTTAACAGAAGTGGTAGCTTGTTTCAAAGTGTGGTGATATAGCTAGAATGGACAGCAAGTCCTGCAGCATTACTTGATTTTGTGGTAGCCAGAAGGTGATTTTCACTAAGCTAAACTCTCTGCATGGTGAATACTCCTAAAGGATTTTTTTTAAGGAGTAGCAATTATCAGAGTTATAGATAAAACTGTGTGTGTGACTAGCAGGCTGTAGATTAGGTATGTTGGTAATTCTAACCACTGCAGTTGTTTTAAGGCAAGAGAATGGTGAGCCATTTTGAAAAGTTTATAGCAAATTTTGCAACTTTGTTGTAGCAAGCCTCTAACTTTGCTGTGTAGTTTGCAAGTTTGTGACAAGGGCTGATGCATGTAGGATTGTGGATGGATGTAGGACTGGACAATAATTTTCCTTGTTGCATTAGATAGGTATAGGTTTGACCAGTAAAGGAGTTCCAGTGTGTGTGTGTGTGTGTGTGTGTGTGTGTGTGTGTGTGTGTGTGTGTGTGTGTGTTTGACAGCTTGCTGTATTTGCTGATCAAATTTCCGATTTTCATCTAGTGTTACACCTAATAGTTTTGTATGGGTTAACTTTTGTGTGGTAGTGTCATTGGCTGATATAATATGAAGATAGTGTTTTGTGGCAGACATCTGTTATTGTGCCAGAATAACCTCAAATAACCAACAGCCCTAAAGTGGGACTGAGGAGGGAGGCTTGGGGATCCAGTTTTGCAAACAAAATGGTTACGGCTACTGAAATTTTTGACTCAGTGTCCCGTGGAGGCTTCTAGGTGTTACAATAAAGTGGGACAGTGGTAAGCCTGATAATGATTGACTATAGGGGAGTTTATGTGACACCTAATCAGAAGTGTAAACTCTTGGATTACACAATTAGTTAAACTTGTACTGCTGTTTTTACATACAATGACTGTTTATATTTGGGGAAATTAATCTGTTGCTAGGATGGCTGGTCACCTTATATGCTCACACTATAGTTTCTTAGGTGATTCACAGAGGGTAGTGTGAATAATGGTAGGTAGTTTATGTATTTTTGAGGGATGTTTTATTGACAGTTTATATGTGGAGAAATTAATCTGTTTCTGGGATGGCTGGTTGACTTCTGTACTCTTATGTTTTTTTATGTAATTCATAGAATGTGGTATGAATAGTGGCAGGTAAGGTGTTTTGTTTTTTGAAAGATAGTTTTTTGAGGCGCACGCAATTGATGAAGCGATCACCAAACTGTTAGGAAAGATGACTGATTTGAAAATTAATTCTATGAAAGTCTAAATAAATGGACTGGTATTCAACAGCAGGCTTTATTAATTGAAAGGGCATACCATGTACATTTGGCCATAAGAAAGCAATCAATACCTGTATTAATTAAAATGTAGTCAGACCAGCAGAAAGCACTGCTTTTGACAAGATGTGGAAAAAGGGAAAATATTAAAAATTGGGGACACCAGAGTATTTGTGGAAAAATGATTATTCAATAACTAGTAAACCCAAAACTCCAATAACACAAGATACCAATAAAGGCAGTCCAACCGTACTTCAAGAAAAAAATTCTCAGCAGGTTAACAAGTAGAAATTTATTCCACAAAACGACAAACAGCAGCAAATATGCAAGGATTTATCGCTTTCATTTTCCTACAGGAAACTTCATCAGAATCCTGAAGGAAGAAGAAAGCGCTAAATCCTTGCATATTTCCTGCTGTTTGTCGTTTTTTAGAATAAATTTCTACTTGTTAACTTGATGGGAATTTTTTTCTTGAAGTACAGTTGGACTACCTTTATTGGTGCCTTGTGTTACTGGAGTTTTGGGTTTACTAGTTATTGCATTCTCCAGGAATCCATCAGGTTTTATTTACTGGTTTGAAAAATGATTATTCACTGTACACCAAGCAGAGATTTTATCGTTGCAGTCAGGAGATGCCTAGAAGCAGTTGTGGGATTCAAGTTAATGTATCCATTATTTTTTAAATATTTTTCCTGGAAGCTCTAACACATTTTTGGATGTAGAACAAGCTACAGAGGAAATGAAAATATTTTCCTAGCAAAGAGTGATCCAGAAAGCTGAAGAGAACTGTACTTCTTATTCTTCTGTCAGTAATAAAGCCTATAGAAACAACCTGTCAATAAAAACTTTTCCATTTTTTGCAAAGGAAAATTATTGAGCAACAAACAAAGCCCAGGAGCTGACTAGTAAAATCAGGAGTACCTTGGACTTGAACCAGAGACCAGTGTTGGGTGGCCGAGATGTTGAGGAGGAATGTAGAAATGTGAAAGTTGGAAATAAATATAATCATTTGTTTACCAGGATAGTCCACTGGGCCAAAATGAGCCCATTGTAAGTGGAGATCTGGGGAGAAAAGCGGCACATTAACAAGCAGATACAGTACAATTGATATAGTTGAATACACAACCGGTAACCATATCAATACCAGAAAACATCAGATAGCATGGTGAGTATAACAACAACTTGCAGAGATGAATTCCACAAGGACATAGGATCATAGGAGGCTACTAGGCTAATGACCCTGGATCTCTTACAAGCCTATACAAGAGCTTATCCCCAAAAAAGAAACCTCAGTCATCACCTGTCACCCCTGTCAATGAAGGACAAAGGTGGAACCCCTGGGGCAAATTTGTGGTTTCACATCCACTCATCAAGGCTACAGTTGAAGAGGGTCAGTGAGGTACTCTGACATGTATAGGAAGTCAATTCCAGAGATGGGGCAGTCTCTGGAAGACAAATCTGTCTCTCCAGCAGGTTTTGTTGATGTCGCATATTAGATTTAGGCCTTTTGATCAGTTAATGCTTGAGGACTTAGACTTATGGATATGGAGCATCTCTAGCAGGGCAGGGTCTCATATTGCCTTGTAGGTGAGACACAGATCACCTCTGAACAATCTGTATGATACTGAGAAGAGTGATAGTGATTTGAGCCTGTCCACATAGGACAGGTGTTGGAGGCAATGGATTCTCTTTGTGAGGTATTTCTGTGGCCTTTCCAGTTAGTGCAGGTGTTTGGAGAGGTACATACCAAATGGGGTGTTCTACTCAATTATAGGCCTAAGGAGGGAGGAGTACAAAGAGGTAATAACCTCCTTTTTTCTGAATGGAATCCCTTTACTTATGAGATGAACCAAGTAAAAGGCTTGTCTAACCACAGCCTCTACATGATGGTAGAATGTGAGATTGTTGTCAACCTGAGTACCCATGTCTGTCACCACAGGTTGTGTGCTAAGGAGGTTGCTGTTGATGTGGTAATCAGTAGGGGTCGTGTTTTTGCCAAATGGTATGATAATACATTTTTTTGCATTTATGTTAAGGCCATGACTTTGGCACCACTCATTTGTTGCTGTGAGACCCTCTTGCAGTATGTTAACATCATTTGGGGAGTCAATGACAGCATCCAACTTACAGTCATCTGCAAACTTGGTCAGCCACAGAACTAGACCTCTGAGAAGTAGTTGCCAGAACAGATCTCTGGGGAACGCCACTAATGAGAGGTCTGCTGTCGGAGGTGGTGGCACCTATTTTGACCTTGTCGGTCCTGTCGATGAGCCAGTTGGCCACCCACCTGACAAAATAGGGATTTACACCAGGTTGAGTTAGCTTTTCGAGATGCCCGAGTGGGAGATTGTGTTACAGGGCTTGGCCAAGTCAAGGTAAGCTGTATGTACTGATGCTTCCTCATCCGAGGCCTTAGTGACAGTCTCAAAGAAGTCAGCCAGGTTCAGCAGACAAGATCTGTCCCTGAAGAATCTGAATTGGGTGGGGTCAAGTGCTTGGAGATTGCCTATGTCCTTGTTTATGAGAGCCATAGTAATATGCTGCATGGCTTTATGGATCAGACTTGTCAAGCTAATGGGGTGATAGTTTTCCAAGTCAGTAGTGGCACCACCTTTGTGCAAGGGGATGACAATGGCAGTTCTCCACTCTGCTAAAATGAAGACTGCAATTAGACTGTGGTTGAAAAGGGTGCTCATTGGCAAAGCTAGTTGTTGTTGGAGATGGTGCAG
Source organism: Protopterus annectens (assembly GCF_019279795.1). Taxonomy (NCBI): domain Eukaryota; kingdom Metazoa; phylum Chordata; order Ceratodontiformes; family Protopteridae; genus Protopterus; species Protopterus annectens. Next base: position 434,643,218 of record NC_056740.1, on the reverse strand, counting down.
AATACAGCCTGGGATACTATCAGGTCCCATGGGAGCTGTGTTCTTTGCTTTGAATAGGGTCTTTAATACTTGATCTATGGAGATGTGAGGTGCAGGACAAGTGTTAGGATGTTGAATCGGCCTTTGGGGGGATGGGGGGTGAAGTTTGTGCTGAACCTATCAGCTAGCAGGTTGGCTAAGTCAACAGGATCAGTGTAAGTGGTGCTGTTAAGTACTAATTCAGAACAAACCTGGGCTTTGCCATAGAGGTTCCTGACGCAGCTGAAGAAGGCTTTGTGGTTTCCTTTTTTTTCAGAGGCGAGTTTCAATTCATAATTGGCTTTAGAGGTTTTCACTAGTGATCTAATTAGCTTGTTGAGGCTGAGAAGGGAGTTTTTCCAATTTGGAATTTGTTCCTTTTTACCCTTGGACAACAGTTTCTTCCTTTTGTTGTAAAGCCTGTTGATAGAGGATGTCCACCAGACAGGTTTCTGTTTCCTTAAGGAGCATGTTTTAGTTCTGTTGGGTATGGCTGAGTCCATGCAGTTGTACAGGTGCTTGTATACTGCACTGGTGTACTGTATAGCATAGTTGTCTGCATCCTCTGAGGGGGGGCGGTGGTGTGAAGCCACTGATACAGTAGCAGTAGTAGTACAGTAGTAGGTAGGAGGTTGTAGTCAGCTTTTGAGAAGTTTATTTAACCTGGTTATGTTGGGGGGGGGGGTTAGGTGGGATAGAAACTTCGAATGAGACAGACTGATGATCTCATCTCACCAGGGAATAAAATACTATGGGAGTGGTGCAGCAGTCACCCATGTTGGTGAGAACCAAGTCTAAAATGTTATCTCCCCTTGTGGGGGATGAGATGAGCTGGTCTAGTGCGTTAGAACTCATGAAGTCAAGGAATGATTGGGTGAGTGCATTAGTGCTGGAATATTTCACCCTGTCTGTGGTGGGTAGTTGAAGTCACCAAGGATCAGGGTGTGAGGGAGTGTCTTGATGGAGTCGAGTAGGTCCAGTTGGGAGGAGTGGGTGTCCTGAGTCATGGAGGGAGGTCTGTAGCTGGCTATAACTTGGATGGGTGGCATGCCAACTGTCAGGTGCACTTGGAGTAATTCCAATGTGTCATACTGACAAACCAGACTGCAGGTATGCCTGTCTTTAATGAAGATAGAGACTCCACCACCCTTAGTCTTTCTGACCTCATTTTGATGTTGGAGAGTGTGGAATGAGGTATAGCCTGGTAAGGCAGAGGTGCTCTCCACAACCCTGAACCAAGTTTCCATGTCCGCACAGACATCGGCTTCTTCCAGAGTGAGGAGAGCCTCCAGTGAGTACATTTTCAGGTTAAGGCTCCTAGCATTAAGCAGCATGACCTTCAATTTGCTTTTTGACAGATCTTTTTTGTTGGAAAATTTGTCTTTGCGACATAGGCTAAAAAAAGGCACAATGGGGGAGGCAAGAGCCTTGGCCAGGATTCGGAACCCCAGGGGTGACAGGTAGAGGCCGTCTCTGTCAAAGCATCGAGGCCTATCAACCATGTCATCCTAGGCAGACAGATACTGGATCCCCTGGGAATGACACCAGAAACTAAGCCAATTGTTGAAGTCAATTATTTTTTGTTGGTATTGTATCATTCTTGGTGAAAGTAAGATGCTGCTTAGGGTAGGGTCATACCTGCCTGGGACACATACTCTGAGAGCTCAATCATGTCTCTCTTCATATAGTCCAGGGAGGTACATCTCAAGTCATTCACACCAACATGGACAATGACAAAGTCATACTTGTACCTGTTGTGGAGAGACTTCTGTGTGCATGATGTTGCGGATTCTGGCACCTGACAGACAACTGAATGTGACCTTCTCCTCATCCGGTGAGAGGGATATCAGTTTGTCTTTGCTATTGAGTCACCAATAACTCGTACGTTTGGTTTTATTGTTATGCCTTATGGGGTGTGTTGGTTTATTGTTATTCCTAATGAGCTGTGTTTGTGAGACACTGGTGTGTTGTCTGCTGTGTGTGATGTGTTTGGTGTTATGTGTGGAATGTTTGTGAGTGTGTTTTAGAGGTCTCTGCTGTTTAGGTATGTTTTTATTGAGGACCTCTGCAAAGGTGGGTGTGTGTTGTTCTTAGCAATGTGATGTGAGTGGTGTGGTGTTTGTGCTGGCAGTCTTCTCTTTGTCAGGAGTACTGACTGTGGCGAGAGAGAGAGCATGGATTCCAGGTTACTGATGTAGATGCATGTCTCGCAAGTAGAAGAATTATGTGCTAAGAGAAGAGGACTGTCCATGAACATGAGGCAGTTGCTACACTGTCTCAGTATGCCCATGATGACCAGGCATGTGGGAGAAACTGGTGGGAATTGTTCAGACATAGTGTTCTGAATACTTGGCAGACTTATGGAGAGTGGGTTTTGATAAGGGTTGAATAAAAATGTAGCAGTAAATACAAATACATACAGTAGATAACAAGCACTTACAGTACAAGAGTCACAGGTGAATACACAAAAGGTAATCATGTCTATGTCAAAAACATCAAATAGTATAGTAAGTATACTAAAACTTGAGGTAAGTTCTGCAGGAACATCAGTAGAAATGTTGCAGTAAATAGAAACATAGGCGTACATGTCAGTCAAATCAATTCAATTCAAGATGAGTTTGAGTGATATTACAACACAGTAAACATAGATGGAGTTTCTTCGAGTAGTCACAAATAAATGGAAAAGTCAGCTAGACAGAAAGTAGGTAATATACACTGTAGTAGTGGGAACCTGGGGAATCAGGTTTTGAGAAGTGCAGAGTTGACACGTGCACTGACATAGAGTGGAGTGGTGTTGGTGTGGAGATGCTCTGAATGAGGATATGTTTCTGGAAGTCCTTATTGATAATAGTAGGATGTTCCATTATTTGATAACTAAGAAAGAGTATAGCAGCTGGCCCGCTGGAAGGTTTGTTTTTTCTACTTTCAGGAGAAGTTGGTTCTCAGATCTGAGAGGCCTGCTTGGATGGTAGTGAGTAAATTTAGAAGTAAGGGCTGGGCAGTCTAAGGGTTTAAAGATAATGTTGTGTACTGTTGTTAATTTTAAGTATGTAATGTAATGTGGGAGTTCAAGCCAGTTCAGTGAGTGTAAAGAGTAACAGTGATGGGAAGAGTTTTTGTCATTTTTTGCAAACCTGGCTATTTTATTGTAACAGGTCTCAAGCTTGGATTTCAGAGAGGACTGAATGTTAGTAAATAGTGGACCACCATAAATGAGAGAGGGTAGTAGGTAAGTTGAGGCAAGTGTTTGTTTTGTGGAGTGACTAAGGAAGTGTTTATATCTGTAGAAGAGACCTAGTTTTTAATGATTTTTTTTGATACTACTATACACATGCAGATTCATTTTAGGTTTTCATCTGTGATTACACCTAGTAGTTTTGTATGAGAAACAACTTCAGTGGTTCTTTTGTTTTGAGTGTTGAGAGGGTTAAGGGCAGGATGGTTTCTGGTCATCCATATTATAGTAAATGTAAAGGCATCTTGGGTAATTTGTTGAAGTTCAGAAGTGGAGTTGGCAGAGCAGATGATGGTCGAGTCATCATTAGAGTCATCATTGGATTGCAGAACCTTGATTAAGAAAGAGTAAAAGCTGTTGAAGAAAATGCTGAAAAGAAGAGGCCCTAGTATAGAGCGTTGGGGAACCCTGGTAGGTGCGCTAAGGAACAGAGATAGAGACTACTGACATTTATTAGCTTGTAGTCTATTTGTTAGATAACTAGAGAACAAAATTAGGGATGGGGAAGATGCTGAGTTTAGAAAGATGTGTAAGAAGTAGAGGGCAGGAGACTGTATCAAAGGCTTTGGAGAGGTCAAGAAATAGTGAGGATACAATTTTACCTGCATCTCGAGCACTTAGTGGTGTTCTGTGAAGACAGATTGGGGCATGCAGCATTAGATCTGCAGTAAGTTTGAGGAAAGGTAGCGGTGTGATTAGATATAGTATTGATAAAGTATGAATGGAATAGGGTGGCTATTGTAGTAGGAGTTTTGTCAGGATGTGGATAGGGACTGTTCTATAAACCTGGGTTTAGTAAGGATGTGATGGAATTCCAGAATTTCTTTGGGCTTTGTTTATGATTATTTTGAAGACTTAGGTAATGTTCTTTTTTGTCTTTAATGACTAGATGTTTTACCTGATTACGGAGTTCCCTACATTTAAAGAGACTGGAATTTTTTTTTGCCATAGTTTCCAGGATTTGTCCCTAGCAGCCATGAGTTGCTTGGTTGGCTTAGTGAGCCAGATAGCATGGTTAGTTTTTATTCCTTTTTGTTGAAGTGGGGCTAGTCTGTTTAGAGTATTGGGAAATGTTGAGTTGAAGCACTCAACGGCTATATCGAGTGGGAGGACTTTTAGTATTTCCCAGTTGATGTTTTTCAGGGTGTCGTTGAGGATTGTTGGGTTAAAATTGGTTAGAGTTCTTGTTTGTTTATATTGGTGTTGACTTAGTGATGGAGAGGTTTAAGCAAAATAAAGGCTGGGAGGTGGTCACTGATGCTGTTGCATAATGTGCCTGCAGATGAGATTTTGTTGGGGTCAGAGACTAGTATCCAGTCAAGGATGGAACTACTGTCCTTGTTTTTGCTGGGTCTCGTTGGATTGGTAATAAGCAGTGTAAAGTTAGATAGATTAATATTGGATGAAGGGGAGTAAAAGGAGAGATCTAGCTAATTAATATTTACATCTCCCAGGATAATTGTTTACTTTTTTATATTTTTGAGGTCCAGGCAATAATTTCTTCTAACAGAGGAATGTTGTTACCTGGGGGTATGTATAGGGCTACAATGCAGAGATTTTTACAGTTGTTCATTTTTAGGAATGATATTATAATTTCAGCGGTAGAAAATTGAGGAATGGAGTTACTATAAGGAACTATAGTAAAGGTATTTGGAAGGAGTTATGTGACATCCTCTTCTTTTTATGGGGTTTATCTGCTCTTAAAAAAGCATAGCCTGGTGGAGTAAGTCAGAGTCCATTATGTAAGGTTTTAGCCAGGTTTCAGTGGCACCGATTATATCTGGTTTGTTTTAGGATACCAAGGCATTGAATTCAAGGATTTTGTTTCGAATAATTTGAAGGTTGAGACTTGTGATATTTAAAGATTTGTAGGAGTTGGGGAGGTTGAGAGAGGAGGAAGTGGATCCTGGGTTGGGGTGAATATCCCCACATTGGGGTAAGTTTGAATATTTATGTGGGTAAATAAAAGGTAATTGGTTTCTTTTGATCTGTAGAGGTAATTTAAGGGTGAATGTTTGCAGATGTTATTTTGTTGGGGAAAGATTTTTAATTTGGTAAATAAAAGTATTCTTATATGAATCAGGCTGGAAGATATTTCTGAGTACCAAGTCAGAGACTGGGTTTGGGTAGATGCTATAAAGGTGAGTTTAGGGGGTAGGGACATTGTGCATAGTGATGTTAGATTTAGCAGGAAAGAAAAAAATGGACAGAGGGAGAGGAACAGAGTATTTAATGAAAGACATTGTGGAAGAGGGAAGGAGGTTAGAATGTACTTGTAGGATATTTCTATGGTTGCATGTAAAGCAAGGAGAGGGAGCCAGGCAAGGAGTGTTTTGGTAAAGTTGAAGATTTAGCAAGATATATGTTTCAGGAGGTGAATAGTTGAATTGTACAAGATTAGGTGTAGTTAAAATGGCAAGTAAATAATTATATGGTTATTGGATAGTAGTAGTGGAGGATGTGAAGTGAAATAAATTATTCAGGGGATTTGGTTGATGGAAAAGATGGTGGAGTGGCAGAATAGTTAAGGATTGGCTTGTATGACTGCAGTGGAAGGAGTTACTTGACATAAATCTAGGATTATTAAGGGTGGTTGGGAATGGGGAAGGGTAGATGATTGGAGTGAACCCGAGTGTAGCGAGGGCAAATGGAGTAGGTAGAGCAAGAGATGGCTTCACATACACTACAGAAAATGTCAGTAAAGTTGGTCTTAAAATATTGTTTCAGATTTCCAGTGTTTGGTGTTGGGCACTTTGTAAACAGGGTTAGAATGTTGAGGTGCCTTGCTAATTGTACGTCAGGGTAGATTAGATCTTTATAGTATAAAAGAATACTTCAGTTTGTGGGTAAGGCTATGCACCCTTATGGTAGCTGGGCCTTATGTGGGGGGAAGGACATATTCCTTGCTGCTGACCCACGTGGAGTACTCTACATGAATTTAAAAAACAAACCCAAATATGAATACCCTCTTGTTTAAATATTAGATTTTTGACCTACACAGTTGCTTCACTTAATGTGCTAGTAGCCACTGTACTTCATGTAATCTGCCTGTAGGAATGCAAGTCATCATTGTATTGCTGTAAATAAGGCAGATTTAGCTTTTTATCTTTAGCAAGAGGTTGAGTTCACAGATAGAGAAAGTAGGGCTTAGCTAGAGAGAAAAAAAGAACAGAGTAAGGAACGTGATAAGCCATATGCGTGGTTAGTGAACAGTTGGAAACACTTTTGTCAGTACTGCTAACAATGACACTGCTTCTAAATTTGGATTACTGGATAATACACACCAGTGAGTTAATATACCACAATATTCATTGGTATATCAGATGTGTATCTCTAAAGCAGTAAAATGTTAACAGGGCTTTGAAGGCAAAAACATTACAGCTTTCTGGTCCACTTAAAAAGCCATGTTCATGTAAAAGCCTTCTACAGCAAAACAGTGGCAAAGATTCACTCTAATAGCTCACCTAGAGTATCTAAAAAGGGCATTCTTAGGTAAAATGGTGCATGCAATAAGTATAACTGGTGCTAGGAAACTTGCTGAATTAACAAGTGTGTAATAATTGTAAAATACCATTTCTATAAAATGCATTTGGAACATGGGAATTGTGCTTCTGCAAGAAGAAATGTCTGAAAAAATACTGGAACTTTGTTGACTGTGCTGAACTGGTGGGAGGACTTTAAAGCAAAATTACGACTTTGTCATTAATGTTTAGATGGACAATTAAGGGACTGAAATTGTAACTGTAAGTATTTTACAAAGTGTGTGTTCTTATTTTATTTTTATTTTATTTAACATTTATTTATTTGGAAAGTCTGACTTGGAATGAAGCCAATTTTTCAGCGGAGGCTTGGGGAGAAATGCTCCAGACGGATATCTTTGTAACGTGGGAGGAATCCAGAGCACCTGGAGGAAACCCACACAAATGCAGGGAGGACATGCAGACTCCACACAGAAGGCACCCCAGCTGAGAATCGAACTGGAGAACCTCTTGCTGTGAGGTGACAACTCAGCTGCTGCCCTACTGCACTTAGTAAAATGTACATAATAAAAGTCTTGAAGTAAATGGCATGCTATATTGTAAAGTTGTTCTGTATAGTATACACAGGTATTTTAAATGTCAGGTTGGGTCTCATCTGTGATTACTGTTTTTATTAGTACTTTTTTGATAGTTATGTATCCAGTGTGTATACTATAACAAGGTAAATAGTGGACATAAACAATTTAGTATGACAGTCTTGGGCTACGGGGGGAGGAGATGTAAAACTGTACTAACCATATCATATGTGCATAAAAATTTAGTAATTCCCTTGTTTTTGTACAGGTGGAAGTATAGATTAATATTCTTAATTTATGCTGCAACCAAGGAAACATTTTTTCTAAGCAAACAGGCTAGAAAATGGAAAGCATGAAAATGGTAGCTTTTCAGTATTTGAGAAAATCAGTTTCTTGAATCGTTTTCTTTATTCTTTCCATCAACAAGTGCCAACAGCTGGAGATGGTAAGTCTACAGATGCAGGTGATTAATCAAGAAATGAATGAAGAGTATGCTCTGAGGCAGTTATACAAGACATTTCATAATTAGTATTTAAAGGGGAACTGGAAAGCATTTTAGGGAATTAAATAAAAATGATACTGAGAGAAGTGAATACCTTTGCAGGCAGTTCCATGCCTAGCAGCCGTATTATTTAAGTATTAAGTATAGTACTACACTATTTAGTTTATTCATCTAAAGGTAGCCAGTGCACTTTTTCTTAAGGCTAAAATAAATTAACTGAGAATATACAAACTGTTTTTCACATCTGAAAGGGAACTATAGGTAGAACAAGGACAAATGATATTTGTGTAAAGGGAACATATGCTTTGCCATTCACTTCCAGCATGAGTAATTCTAACTTTAGAACAGGTAAAGCCTGTGAGTGCAACTGTCTATTTGGGACAACTCCCACAATATGGATAGATAATTTCCATTTTTAGAAACTGTGTATAGTTTTATATGTATTTGCTCTGAATTAAAAGGGGTTGAGCAGTTTTGAAAATGTATTTAACTTCTTGATTCTGTAGTATGTTTTATTGAAATAAAAGGCTGGGAAATGTGACATTGGCTGAAAGAGAGAGAGGAGAAGTAGCAACTGTATACCAGACAAGGCCAGGTAAGACTGCCAGGAGTGAATGTGTGGATGTAAGTTGCAAGTTGGAAATATATAGTCAAAGGAACTGTCATGCAGAATATATTATTTATTTATTTTTATTTTTATTTTTATTTTACATTTGTTAACCGGGAGAGTCCGACTGGATACATGTCCATTTTCAGCGGAGGCCCGGGGAGAAAAGCTCCAAGTACATAACAGACATATGAACATTGTTAATGCAAAAAAAGGAAGATAGTTGAGTTCTAAATACAATATAAAGATACATCACATCTTGGGGAAAAAAAAAAACAACAGCAGCATATAAAAAAAAAAAAAAAAACATATGAAATCATTTATATATATGAAATCAATAGCTTCTTATTCGAATGACTAATCAATTTTATCATAGAATATCAATGCAATTGCAGGTATATAGAAAAAAGCAAAGAGTACTAGATTATATTAAGAAGTGTAGGGTGCAAATAGCAATGTTACAGGTGGTGCATTAGGGTATAAATGAGCATGTGAATATGGCAAGGAAAGGACTTCAGAATGAACATTCAGCAGAGTTTCAGGGACAATGGAAAGGTGGGGTAGTGACAGCAGAAAAAAAGAAAGGCAATATTGGTAGATTTGTGGTAATAAGGTGTTATTGGCAGGGAAGAAGGCATGTATTTATGTTTCACCTAAAACCACTTTTGGGGACCTAAAAGGGAAAATGTAACAGATGAAGGTAGATTTCTGAAGAAGTATATGAGAATATTTGGAATGAAATATATAAATTTACTGGTAGGGCTCAGACAGAATGTACATATTCTGCAAGGTACAGTAGCTGGGCTGGACAGGATAGAAGGTACATTTCACAGGGGCATGGGTATTTAATTGAAAGCCTTGATATACATCCAATAACTATTTAAGATCATGCACCAATAAATGCTAAGATATGATGCAGGGCAATTAAGTAAAAATGCGACACTAGGGCTTTCCTTCTTATTTATTTAAGAGAGAAAATTAAGGGATGGGTAGTGGAAATAGTTTGAATGTAAATAGCAAAGATAAAAATTTCTTTAGGAGGGATAGTAATGGAATGGGATAAAATGAAAATGGGTGTTGATTATGGTACTATTAAGAGTGAGAAAGAGATATGGGGAAGGAACTATTTAGAAGGATTGTCAAAGCTTGAAGTACTGCAGAAGAAGTAGAATGTCAAAGAACCATTAGAAGAGATATTATTGTGTGCTAAAGAGAAAATAAGGGAGTATGTGGATAATATGAATGCGTTTAGAAAGACTGCTGCCGAAGAACTATTTTTGGTAACAACTCCAGGGTAGCTGACTGACTCATGCAACAGAAAGTTGAAAGGGTTGTTGACAAATGTAGAGATTATGTGCCAAGAAAACTAACCAGAGATCCAATAGAGCTATTATCAGATCATTTGGAAAAATATATGAAAGTGTGTATAAAGCAGAGGAATGGGGAACCAAGAAAAGACACAAATGGAATTTTTTATGGAAGACTTGACTATGCCAAGGTAAGAGAAAGATTGGGATCAAGAATTAATAGCCAAGGTAGGAGGGGATGAAATAGAAATGGTGATGTATGGTCAATCAACTGGAAAGTCTTCAGAAGCAGATGGTATTTCTGTAGAAGTTTGAAATTAGGAAGGAAAAAAGCGATATAGATCTGGAAACTTTTGCTTATCCATATTATAGTTTAAAATTAGGAAGGAAGAAAGTGGTAAAGATCTGGAAGATTGTATTTAACAATATTATAAAATGAGAGTGCCAGCAGTTTGGAAGAAAGTTGTAGTGACTGTATTACTCAAAGGAGGGTAAAGGCTCCTCAGATCCAGCTTCATATAAACCCATTTCAATTTTAAACCATGTGTACAAAGTGTTTATGTTTAGACTAGGTAAGAGAATGGCAAAGGTATTGCCAAAACTGATAGATATGGATCAGTCTAGTTTTGTGGAGGAGAGGCAAACATTTGGCAGTATCCAGAGTGTAAGGAAATTCCACTGTTGTTGGTGGGTCTTAATGCAAAGAAGGCATTAGATAGAATCACCTGGAATTTTATGAATAGGGCAATGATAGCATGTACATTTCCTGACAGAATAATAAGGTTAATTATGAGGCTATACAGAGGGTCATAGGCAGTAATTAAGATGGGAGGGATCCTTTCCAGCAAGCTGTGTTTGAACAGAGGAGCCATGCAGGAGTGTTCTCTTTCCCCTTTTTTATTTGCTTTATACGTAGAACCATTGACAAAGTGAGGCATTCACAAATTCCTATAATTGGTATGGTAATAAAAAAATTAAAGGATTAAAACGTTACAATAATCATGAAACGTTTTCTTTATTCACAGATGATACTATTTTCTAACTGATAAACCGTGAAAAGGACATTTCATGTTGTGTAGCACTTTGAGCCAGTTTCATGTCGTTTCAAGGTATAAAGCAAATGAAGATAAAACAAAGGCTATAGCGGTAAACTTCATACCGACACGCAAATTGGTTCAATACTGATTTCTATAGGGACATGATAAGATGAAGTATTTAAATGTTTGCATTAGAAATGATTCTGTTATGGTGGCTAAATGTATGTGGAAAGAGACTGAACCAAAGATAATGCAAAAAACAGAATAAGTGGAACTTCTTAATTATTTTATTTAGCCTTTGTTGACCAGGTTAGTCCCACTAGGATAGTAGCCTGTTTTCACGAGAGGCTGAAGGTGGTATTTATATAGTAGGGGAAACTTGACACGACATTGGTGAACTTCCCGTACTCTTTTCATTAGGTGTTGCGGAATCTTTTACATCCACTTGAGCTACCACCAACTCAAGCAGATGGGGCCTCGGCTAACATCTCATCCGAAGGACAACATAGTGCACCACAGGTGGACGTAAAAGATCCCACAGAACTTATTGAAGAATGAGTCGAGGAAGCGTCCTGGCCAAATTTCCTGTAGTCAGTATGAATACCAGCACAGTACCCGCCTGAAATGAGGGCACTAACCTAGTGGGACTAATCTGGTGAACCAAGAGAAAATAAATAAATAAATTGTCTATACTAATTTTATTCCCACATTAGTGTGTGATATAAACAAATAGATAAACGTCAACCATCATCAGCAGCAGCCCTTTATCCCATTTTCTACATGGAGTCAAGGTGTCATGTTGACTCTTGCCTCCTGCCTTGATTAAGTGCAATTCTTCTACCTTCTTTGATAGTCACACCAAACTATCGTAGATTGTCTCTTAGGCAATCAGCCATCTCTTGGCTGGATGTCCTCATCTCCTTTTGCCTTTTTGTCTCTCCCAGATCTTCTTCACTGAATCATTTTCTTCTTTCCTGCACAGGTGACTGAAGAACCGTAATCTTTTCTCATGTATGTTCTCTGCAGTTGGGGTTACTTTGGCGTCTATTCTGGCACTTCTTTGTCTGCCCCACAGTGTGCATCCTTTTACCCACCTCAGGTACATCATCTCCATTGCCTCAGGCTGTTACTATGCGGTCATTGCCCAGGTTTCCGTGCCTTACACCAGCAGCACTGTTCGCACCATTGTTTTGTACATCTTAGTTTCAGTTTTTTGGCATTTCTGTGTTACACATTACCTGGCACTTTATGCCAATTGTCTGCAGCACTTCTGATTTTAGCTTCAACCTCCTCATTCAGGCATCTTTTCTCCTTAGCCACACCTCCTGAATACTTGAAACTGCTAACCTGTTCCACTATTTCCTTCAGTTTTCAACTTCTTGTAATTTACCCCATTTGCTGCCATGGCCATTGTCTTGCGTGCACTTCATTTCATCCAGTGTGCCTTCAGTTTTGCATTCTAGTCCTCTGTCATTTGCTGAAGTTCTAGCCGAGAGTCTGCTTGTAATGTCACATCATCTGCATACAGCGGCTTTGTTGATCCGTCCCCTAATACTTTTTGCTGATGTAGTCAGTCACCAGTATGAACAAGAGTGTGCTCAGACCCGAACCCTGATACACACCCACACCCACTGAGAGTTCTTCCATGTATCCAAACACTTGTCTGTCTATGTCTCATTGGTCTTTGTACATATTCTACTAATTCTGCTAGTGTTTCCATGTCTTCAAACCATCACAGGACTTTACAAATCAGCTTTTCTGGACTTGTCGTATGTTTCCTACAAGTCTAGGAAGTCTAGGAAGTTGGATTTCTCCAATCTCCATGTCACCGCAGGCATCAGGTCAATTGTACTGCATTCTGATTTGAATCTAACTGCTCATTTTCCATCTTACTTTCTGCTACTCAGTGTACTCACTTATGAGTCACCCTCTCTAGCATTTTCATGCAGTGTGGCAGGAATTTGATTTCTGTGTATTGCCCACAGTAGTGAATATCTCTTTTGTTCTTGTAGTCTGACACTGGAACACTTATTCTGTAGTCATCTGGGATGTGCCTCTCTCTCCACACCATGATGAGTAACATCAGGAGTTATTTCGCCCATAATGCACCAGGATTGAACATATCACCTGTGACTTAATATAGGCCTGTCACTTCATTTTATTTTCCTTAATGCACTTTATACTTCTTCTAGGGCGGGTTCTTCTTCTTCTTTCGTTGTAAGCTGTGCTTGCAGTGAAACAGCATCTGTGTGGCTTTCTTCATTCAGAAGCTTCTTGAAGTTGGCCTTCCATCTACCTTTGATGTCCTGATTGTTAATGGGCTCCATTATGAATGCCAGCTGATGACTGTCTTTATATTGCACCTTGGATGGCACAGTGATGCAGCAGCAGCATTGTTGCCTCACAGCAAGAGGTTGTCTGGTTCAATTCTCGGCTGGAGTGCCTTCTGTGCAGAGTCTGCATGTCCTCCCTGCAGTTGTGTGGGTTTTCTCTGGGTACTCCGGTTTCCTCCCACGTTATAAAGACATGCATCTGGACCGTTTCTCCCTGGACCTCTGCTGAAAATTGGCTTCTTTCCAAGTCGGACTTTCCCAGTAAACAAATGCTAAATAAATAAATAAAATAAATATTTCTGTCATTGCCTTACGTCCTGTTAAAATGTCTTTGTGCCATCTGCTAAGTAATTTTCCAGAAAGTAAAGATCCTCTGACACTTTTTTCATAGCCATTATCACTGCAGTCTTAGCCTCCTTGTTATTCAACCAGTATTCCTTCTTAGACCGCGGCAGGGCTAGCCACCTGGCAGTGTGGGCCTTGGCTCTAGATGATTATCACTGTAGAAGTGATACTGTGACCCCATGTGTAAAAATGGAAAAGAAAGGGGTTGTGGATGGATTCCTTCTTAGCCTGGTTCATGTTTTCTCTCTCATGTCTGCGTTCCATCATTCTTCTCACTGCTACATTTTACCATCAGGTTTATTCCTGTCCCTTATTTCCATACCTGTTTATTTTGAGATGCTGACATTCTTCTTCAGTCCCACCTATTTCTTCTTTCTGAGGTGCTGGAGCCATTTGTATTTCTTCAAACTTCTCTACTTTTGCTCCCATCAAACTGTAGGTCTGCAGCCTTATCTCTGTTGACTTAGAGCCTTCTCTGATCATTATTTGCAGCTGATTGTGGCCACCAGTGGTTTATATTGGTGCCTGACTGGTTCACTAGAAATGATTTGCGATCTCTGATTTTAGCCCATTGTCCTTTTCTTAGAAGGAGGACATTTACCTTTGTTGCATGCTGACCACTGCTGTGTTTCATCTTGTGACTGTCTCTTGATGAATTTTGTGTTGGACACCATTAAGCCATTTTTCCAGGCAGACATCTAGAATAGCTTCTCCTTTTTTTCTGTTGCCCCGATCATTTGGACCAAGGCAATCATCATGTACTGTCCTGATCACCCCAGTATAAGCATACAAGTCCTCTATTATCAAGACCAACTCGTTTTGTCCTTTTTTATCTAGTAGGTCCTGCAACTGCAGCTTGAGTAGCCTCTTTTTCTCATAACCCTGCTGTGGAACACAGACTGAGATCATAAACATTGCAATATCTTTACACTGGAGTCTGATTGGCATGAGTCTATAACTGAGTCTTCAGTGTCTGTCTTTAAAAGTCTTTCCCTAACAATTGCCACACCTTTTTTAGTCTTTTCTGTCGTGAATAGTAAACACTGGATCCCAAACCAAGATATTTTACTGCACTGTCCTTCCACTTTGTCTGCTGGGTACATGTAATATCCAGTCTGCTCTTTAACCTTGTTTCTTCCACTTCCAAGCTGCGCCCCATCAGTGAACCTATGTACATTGTAGTAATTCTCAGTTATTTATTTATTTATTTGATTTTTTGACAGATTGACTGATTTATGTCCAGCTTTTACTCACCAGTGCTATCCTAGCCTGGACAGCTGGACACTGGCTGATCAGTAGCTTCATGGTGGCATGCACACTGGTCAGTAGAGTTGCATAAACTCCACCCACCATTAGTACTGTATCCTGGCATAGATAGGAGTAAGTCAGGTCTTTAACCCACTTATCACCAGCAAATACTCGTGCCCCTTTTGGGGGACATTAGTTGAAGTGACTCAGTCAGCTAGAGCCAGTTATTACACTACCAAGTGAACAGCCCTGAAGATGTACACAGCCAGTGATCTATGTTCTCCTGTCTAGAAGATACTGCGCACCACAATTAATGCGTAAAATGTTTTGCTGTCAAGAGTCGTACCCTGACAGACAACACCTAGAATCTGTTCTGTTGCCCACAACTTTGTTTTTTTGAATGAATTCTGTTGAAGGATGTCACAAGTTCAACTGTGTTGGCTGTAGCTTGAACCCAGTGCCTTCTGTCCTTGAGGAAGAAACAAGCAGTATGCTTTTGAGAGTTGGGCGAATCCCACACAGACATGGGGAGAACACACAGACTCCTCACAAACTAAAGTAGACACCCTCTTATCCAGCCTCCTCTTTAACCAGCCATCAAATTTCTGCTGTAACCCTAGTAAAAGGCAACAGAGAAGAACAACACTTCTGCCTCTTCTGGGCTAAATAATGACATACATTTGAGTTTTAGACTTCATATTCATTAGAAAAATGTATATTAACACAAATCCTGTTATTCTAGCTGATTTACAACCTATAAATGCTATTGTATATGCTTTTTCTGATTAACCAGCCATTCGTTTATCAAGCCTAAGGTCCAGTACCAGCGAGACCGGATAAGAGGGAATCTGCTGTAAACAGATATCAGGATTGGAATGTGCTATGTTTCTTTATCAAATATTTTGTTTCTACCCTTTTTGATTTATCAAGCATTTTTCACCACTCTTCCAATATCATCAGACATGTATCACCACTTTGTCCTCATCATCAGTGACCAGGCCTAACACACACTGACCAAAGCAGTTCTTATTGCTTTAAGGATGGCTAGTTAGTTATGTACCTAATAGTAAACAGAAATAGTACACAAAAAGCATTGACATTTTTGTTTAACCATATGTCCAACAAACAAGTAATACTAAACACTATAAACATAAATACAGATATTGGCTGTATATCAGAACCTCTAGAAACTGCAGTCAGTACTTCACCCTCCTTCCTCAGAAAATAAAAGTGGGCAGAACGCTGTAAAATTGCACTCTGTATCCAAAAAACATTAGAACAACAGCTTAGGAATACAGAAAATACATTTAAACATTTAAAAAATAGTAAGTATAAAAAATACTTCTCTGATATCCATAGAATGCCACACTTAATGGCCATAACATTTTTCAGACCTGAAAGAAATTCCACCCCCATAAGAAGTAAATGACCATCACAAATAAAAATAAGACATTAAAGTATCAGATGTGCAGTATAAAAACAAAAATGTTTGAGTTCCAGCCCCCAAAGGAAAAAATAACCTACCAAAACCGCAGACGGGAGCTGTAAAATTAAACCTAGAAAACAAAGTAGATTGAAAAGTACTACAGCATAAAAAACACATTTGTACTGCAGTATAATAAAACACATTTGTTTTAAGCATTCGTCTACATCCCTTCCCTAAGCAGTACATCTGGTGTCACAGCAAAAAATAATACATTAGACACATATACACATACACACACACACACACACACACACACACACACACACACACACACACACACACACACACACACACACACACACACACACACACACACACGCACACACAAAACTCGCCATATTTTTACATTGCACTTATCTCATGCTGACAGCTGCAAGCTTAATACCACATTCATTGTTGCAGTTTATCATAGGATCATTGGAAGTTACTAAGCTATTGGCCCTGAGGCCCTTACAAGCCTAGCCAAGAATTTAGCCCATGTTCCAACAAGTCAGCACTCTATGCCACTGGCCAGCAGGGACATAGGTGAAATCTCAGGGGTGTATTTTCTGTTCCCCATCCAGTTATCCAGTTTGCACTTAAAAAGGTTTAATAAGGTACTCTGCTTTATGTGGCGAGGGAGTCAGTTCTACAAAAGGGGGAGTCTCTGCGACACAATTCTGTCCCGCCAACAATTCATAATGATGTCACAGACCAGGTTGAGGTCTCACATGCAGGTTACTCGAGCGGAGCTTGACTTGTGGATATGCAGCAGTCACATCAGGATATAGCTTTGTATGCCAGACAGAGGTCACCTCTGAGGAGTCTGTAAGAGACTGAGCAGAGGGACAGGGCTTTTAGCCTATCTGTGTACTGTAGATGTTTGAGGCCCTGGATTCTCTGGATGAGGAAACTCTGTGGCCTCTCCAGCTGCTGCATGTGTTTTGTGAGGTACA
Organism: Protopterus annectens; assembly: GCF_019279795.1. Lineage (NCBI taxonomy): Eukaryota > Metazoa > Chordata > Ceratodontiformes > Protopteridae > Protopterus > Protopterus annectens. Next base: position 434,626,111 of record NC_056740.1, on the reverse strand, counting down.
TGTCGAAAGGGGCATTGTATTCAATAACAGTCTTATAAGGGAAGAATACAAGGATGTTTTGACCACCTTGACCCTGGATGAGATATCTTTATTAATGAGGTGGGCCATGTAGAAAGCTTTCCGTACAACAAAGGCAATATGGCGGACAAAAGTCAGTTTGCTATCAACCTGGGTTACCAAGTCCCTCACGACTGATTGTGTGCTTAGTGCCTTATTATCAATGTGAAAATTTGTGGGGATGTCATTGTCCTCAAAAGGGATGATGATGTATTTTTTGGCATTCAGTTTGAGGCCATGTTTCTGGCACCAGTCATTTGGTTGGGTGAGACCCTCTTGGAGGATGTCTACATCAACTGTCTTGAAGTCCAAAATCATTCACACGTCCAGCCAACCCCTTAAGAAATCACTACTAAAAACTTCTGATTCCATGTCTATAAGAAAGGGCAAGCCTTCCTCTGCCACCATATACTTGCTACTTAGTTAAAAAAGTCTTTCGGCTTTTCCCGGTTAAGGGTCGCCACAGTGGAACTCTGGTCCGCTCATGATCGGCAGTGGATTTTACGGTGCCGAGTTGCCAGCCCGACGCCCAACCATCAAGGAAGGCACGCCCATTCACGCTCGCACCTACCTGCACGTCTTTAACGTCACTCGACCACGGGGAGGACATGCAGACTCCAACAGAAGGTGCTCCAGCTGAGAATCGAATGGGAGAACCTCTTGCTGTGAGGCGACAACGCTAACCGCTGCACCACCGCGGCTTACTATACCTGTTAATTAGCTATTCTGCACTAATCTGTGAGATTGTGTGGCCTGGAACTAAAAGTAATTAAGTAGAGGGGGTGTTGGGGGGGGTTGCCACCTTGCATATACACTTTGTTTTTATCACATCTGTATTTTCAGACTATAATTCAACATTTTTCCAGATCTTATGTTTTACATATTTTCCGTTTTGGGATTCTTGTCTTAAAATGTTGTGGTTCACTGAAGTTAACAAGGGCCAAACCCTAAGACTTCCATAGACACAAATATATCCTGATCTTCCAAAGCTGAGAGGCTTATCCGAACAATTTATTGGTGGTATTGAGTACCAGAGGTTGAAAAGCAAAAGAAGCAGAAGGCCCCAAAAACCTGTTTACTCACAGAAGTCATATTATAAAGTGTTGACAGGTGTGCGGTGCGACAGACTGGCTAAAAAGTAGGCAGCAAGTTTGACAATAGTCAAAGGTCTGAACAGTTAGAGCCATTAATTTGAAGTTTCATGCCATTGTTAGTTGTTGTTTTGTGGATAATATGCTTTCTCTGTTTGTAGATTGCACTTAGCAGCCTGCACCTCTCCAAAGCCCTCTTTAGGGAAAGTAACATAGCTTTATAGGGGAGCTGTTTATATTTTTGCACAGTCTGCAGTAGGTTTTCCAGTCAGTATGAATGTCGTTGTGTTTTTACTACAGGCATTTTGGGTTAATAGTGCTTTTACTTTCAAACCTTTGGATTTCTGTTTGGGTACTGTCATTTTTGATGCTGCAATATGGATTTGAAATAACAGGCTCCATCCACACACAACACTTACTTTATAAGCCTATGCTGGGTCAGTTTGTCTATGTTCCACAAGACTTGAAAAACTGGACAAGTGAGTGCTTGATAATTGTGAAGTAATTTGCCTGGAGACAAAAAAGGTCCCTAAAGTAATCCAAGTAGCCCTGAACGGGAGACATTACAGAGGACATTTTTTTTACATTTCCCTCTTAGAAACATATTTGGTTCAGTTTGTGGTCAAGATGGTCAAGAACTGGACTTTGTAGCAGTGAATGTACTGTTTAGCATTGGTCTGGCCACAGTGAGCATGACTTCTGTAAATTAATATGTTTAGTTCTTTACACTAAAGAAAATTATTAGAGGCAATGACTTAGAAGTGTTTTAGTGTTTCATAATGTACTGGAAGGAGGTCCCTAATGGAGAACTCTTAAATTATAGTCAGGGCATAAACGTACACCCCCCCCCACATACGTACACACTCACCAACACATATATGTGTGTATGTGTGTATATATATATATATATATATATATATATATATATATAGATATATATATAGATATATATAGATATATATATATATATATAGATATATATATATATATATATATATGTATATACTCAGAGGCGATCTGTGCCTGACATATAAAGCCATGTCCAACCCAGAATTAATGGACATGCTCCACCTCAAGAAATCCAAATCCCTTAGAGCTACACGTTCTAGAGACTTAAACCTGAGCACAGAAATAAATAGGACATGCTGGAGGGATAGATTCATATCTCAGAGACTCCCATCACTCTGGAACAAAATTCCAATCCAGGTTAGGCAGAGCCCCTCACTGACCCTCTTCAAGAGAAATCTTGACAAGTGGATGGGAGATCAAAAGTATACCCCCGGGATCTCTTCTAGGTCCCTGCTAGACAGTGGTAAAATAAACAAACCATAAAGGGACTATATTCTGTGACCTACTATTCATAGGCACAGTATTCATAGGCACAGTTTACAAATCTAAAAGGGTGGCGAAAGCCAAACACACTCTGGCTAGGCTTATAAATGCCCTAGGGCAGATAGCCTAGTATCAACCTATGAACCTATATATATATATATATATATATATATATATATATATATATATATATATATATATATATTTATATGTGTGTGTGTGTGTGTGTGTATATTTGTATATACTAATCAGTGGTGCAGACTCTTCTCAGCCAAATTTACAAAGCAAGGTCAACTTTCTGTAGTGATAAGCAAAGAAAATCATACAATGCACCATCTTTCTTTTGAAGTTGCATAGTCCCTTAAAAAGGACACATTCTTTCACACAGAGTCCAGTAATTCTCTTCTTGGGCAGGAATTAAGATCCACAGTATATAGAAGCTTCCAGGTAAGCTACCTTCTTTCAGGATTCCTCTGAAGGAAAATGTCCAGGTTTCCCCAAGTATAATCCATTGCGATTCTTCTTACTGCCGCATTTGCCATAACTGTTGTTCCAGGCACACAGTCACCTCCACCCAAGAGAGGCCAATATCTCCGAATCCTTAGAGCAGTTGTTCTTTCTCTTTTATAGCATTTATTCATGTAGTTGGTTTACTAAAGAAATGCTAACTGAATCATACAGAAATCCTGTCAGCCTAATACTTAATGGTGCCTACTTCTTTAAAGCAAATGTATATATTTTTAACAAAAGTTCTCTTTTGCAGCATTTGTTCACACTGTTTATGTCATTTTATGACACCATTCTTGCAATAACCCCTTGCTGCATCACATCACCCCCCCGCCCAACTTGAAGCCCATGGTTACAGATCTAAAAGATGAACTCTGACTGAGCCCTAGACAGACCATCTGCATTATATGTGTACAGCCTGGTCTGTGTTTCACTTTCAGCTTAAAAATATGCAGAGAAGGTGCCCATCTATTCATTTTGGCATAGTCTTGGACAAGCATTAATTTTTGACCAATAAAATAGTATTTTAATATAGGTAGTGCCCACTTGATAGCCACTCATTGTTTCTCAATAGTGGAATTTATTTTCTGCTTTACTTGGTATGGAATGTTCTACCACATCAAAAGTCTGTGATAACACTGTCCCTGAGTCTGCCTATGATGCAGTATTATGAACTATAAAAGGCCTGCTGAAACTGGAAAATATAATACCATCTCTGCATGGCGTATTCTCTTCAGCAGATTAAAGGCATTGTCATCCTCAAGAATCCACTTAACCTTAAAGGACATCTTTCATTTTCACAAATCTGTAAAGAGGCAAGCTGTTAAGGCAAAGTGGAATACATACAGATTTTTGATAGTTTCCAGCAAACCCCCAAAATGCCTTCACTTGATCTGTTTTAGTGTCAGGAATAGGCTTTTCTTTCTGGGGCCTGACTTCTCTGCTTTTTGTCTGTGCTTTTGCCATAAAGAAAGTTGTCTGCTTGCATTTTTTTAATTACTCTTGAACCTTAGACTTTTAACTTAATTTGCAGTTGTGAGATGATTGTGTTATTGCAAGATTTTAACGTTGTTTATACATTATTCGGCACTTCTCTCTCCATTTACATGTAAAAGGTCGTTCTTTGTATTTGGAGCCCAGTCCGGGAGCTCAATCAGTCTTGTAGATTCATTCACAGTCGTGGCAGGACTGTGATCTCCTGCGAGCTTTGAGCCTCATGTAGTCATTTATTACAGCATTACTGGTAGATTTCTGCATAGTGTGGTACCTTAGTCTCTGGTGGGATTGCAGTAGTGGCAGTATTGTGAATTCTACTCCAGGATTTGTACTTCGGTACTTGTATATACATGCTTAAAGTTGCATTCCAGTACCTTTCTGTTTACCTTGCTACTGTTTTTCCCCTGCTGACCGAGTCTGCCCCACCCCCCGAATCAGTTTCTGCAATTCTAACCATACGAGTAGAGCCCCAGTTAGAATTTTTCCCCAACTCTCCCACCCTTCTCTTGCTGTAGTTTTAAAAAGCAGTGTCTCTGGCTTACATCCTTATGGTACTCTGACTTCCAAAGTCCCTCCCTCCCTTCTTTCATTGTCATTGTCTGTTGTGTAACCCATTTAAGTACTTTCCCACCAGTTGTTTTTCATATATCCATTATAGTAAGTGCCCACCCAGCAAACCAGTATTACACTGGAGTAAATCTCTCATCTCAGATTGTCTCCTGTTCATTTTCCAGGAGCTTCCATCTGCTTGGCTTCCTTGCCACACACTTAGGGTGTCCTGAGTTAATCCTGCTCCATCCTTGACAAAATAAATTTATTTTATTGTTTTGCACCTCAGTCAACTGTTTAGAGTGATACTGCTTTATTTTTGCTTCATTTGTTGATTTTGTATTTAAATAATTCTAAAGATTTTTTACTATCTTAATACTTGAAATTGCCTTGTCAAGGTAGATTGTTTAAGTTGTTTTGATGTAGCATTACACTCACAAGCAATCTTTCTTGGTGTTATTACATCAAGAGGTTAGCAGTGCCCTGCACAGACAACAATGCTCAGAAAGTAAATTTTTATCTGTAAAACTTCCCACAGAATTGAAACCTGAAACTTAGTGTAGCTAAAGCAAAGCCGTTGTGTGGAGACGAGCGTTATAGCAGCTAGTTTGCACATTAAACAGTACTGCTATCAAATCTTAAAACAATAAGCGTGTCTGGAGACCACCCAAGGAGAACTGTGTTTAATCCAGTTTGTGACCTATAGTAGTCTACCCAAATACAGGTCTGGACAACATGGGTATGCAGTTTCCAAATGTCTCTGTAGCCAGTTTGGTAGATATGGACATCCAGAGACAATGTAACAATTGTCTGAGGATCACAGACAACCATTAAACCCTTAAAGTATGAAGACAAGATGACTGACTTCAATAATTGGATTTTACTTTCTAGTGTCTTTCCAGGGCGTTGAATATTTGTCTGCATGGAAGGACATGGTTAACAAACCAATTTATTGCAAAGAATGGTCTGCAACTGTCTCCCGTAGCCTTCTGAATATTGGCTAAAACTTTGTCAACCCCCTTAAAGCATTTTTAGGCAATGCCAAATTGACAGACTTACAGATATAGCAAATAAAACCCAAAGAAATTTAAAGGTGTTACTGTTGAATACTAGGGGCTGAAAGAAGAAACTCCACACCCTACAAGTTCTCCTCAATCTGGAGAATATAGACATCTGTACCATGATTAAGACATGGTTTAAAGTCACAGAAAGTACTTCGGCAGTGCAAGGCTTTAGTGCCTTCCACACATTTAGACCATCAGCTGCACAAACAGGACAAAAGTTGGAGGAGTCTCAGCCTATATTAGTAACAAGCATAACTTTACATTGGTTAAACAGGATGATGCCCTGGAATTTATCCATGTGCAAATCACTGTAGGCAAAGTCCTATATCATATCCTAGCAAGCATACAGGTCACCCTCTATATCTCTAGAATCCCAAAGCTCATACCTAGATCTACTCGAGGCACTGACCACTAAACCAAATACCCTATGTTCATGGGAGACTTTAACTACTCCTGTATAGACTGGGAAACATACACTGCCTCATACTCGCAGGCACAATGATTCCTGGACTTTATTAACACAAATACTCTTGATCACGTAGTGTGCACACCCACCAGAGTTTCAAACATACTGGACCTGGTACTCACCAATGTGAGAGTGTGCTGCCCCCCCCCCCAATTTGGACCGCAAAGCTCTATTCTTCTCCGAAATAAAAATCAAATCAGTAATGCCAGCAAATCCTGTAAGAGTTCAGAAATATTCCAAAGGAAACAACATCCTATTAAGTGATAACTTGTCAAAATGCAATCTCCCTCCCAACCCCTTTTTCACAGAGGCATGTGCTGAATAGTTCACAGAGACCCTGCATAACCATGTAAATGGCTGTACAGAGGCTGCTGTACCTAAAAGAACAAAGCCAAAACAAACTTTTAAAAATCAAACCACACTTGTGGAATCCTAACCTTAACAGGGTATATAACAAAAGGGGAAAAAGTCATGGATAAAATCAGGAAGAGCAACTCCCATAATGATAGGAGTTCTCTAAGTAAACTAAACAAGAAACTGAGAGGGCTAATTGAGTCCAACAAGGCCAATGATGAGGTCAAAATAGCCTCATAGGCTAAAAACAGCCATAGAGCCTTCAACAGCTGTGTCCAAAATCTCAAAGGCAGCACAAATTAGTGTGTTGAACTGGTGTTCATTGGTGCAACATAGTGAATATGCTGGCTGACAAATTCAGCTCAAACTTCACACCCCCCCACCTCTCCCGTGAAATACCTACTAGCATATCTCCCCAACTATTAACAGGGAGCAGGTCCTGGCAGTGCTTGCTAAGGCCAAAAATACAGCCTCAGTGGGCCCTGACAATATCCTAGGATGTAACCTAAATAGATGGAAACATGACCTATGAGAACCACGAGTTGCTCTTCAACTATAGCGTGAAAGCAGGCTTTGTGCCATGAGAACAGAGGACTGCAATGGTTATACCACTTCACAAGGGTGGACAATCAACTGTCCCCAGAAGTTACAGACCTATGAGTTTGATTAGTCAAATTGCAAAGCCATGAAACGAATTATCATGGAAATGATCAACACAGACATTGGCTAACTTCAGACACAAGACACAACCCATTTTGCCTTTGTCAAGGAAAGGTCATGCATACTAAACCTGGTGGACTTCTTTGAGAAGGTCAACAAGGCAGTGGATGGGGGCAAACAGTACATGGCTAAGGCATTCAGTACAGTACCCCACTCATGTTAGTTAACAGGCTCAACAAACTGTGCATAAACCCTTGCATAACTTGCTGGATTGCCAGCTGGCTCACAGACAGAACCAAGGAAGCCAGAATTGGTGATACCACCTCAACTAAGAGACTGGTCACTAGCGGGGTACCTCAGGGCTTCATGCTGAGACCGCTTCTATTTGGCAGCTACTCCTTGGAGGTAAAGGATAATGTCAAGGGCCTTTGGTTGACCAAGTTCACAGAAGGACTGCATATTGGGAGCTATCATATTTTCCCCTATGACACAAACATCTTACAAGACGGTCTAACACAGACAAATGACCAGTGCCAAAGTCAAGAATTAAAACTCATTGCCAAAAAATACATTATAGTGCCTTTTGGTGAAAACTGCCACCTAGACTAATTGCTCCATCAATACGACACCCATAAGAGATGACAAGGTAGCTAGGGATCTGGGAACATATGCAGACATTAGTCTGGCCTTTGACCAACATGTGGCCAAGGTAGTAAAACATCATTCTATGACACACAACATATAAGTAAGGGCATGGCAGCCAGGTTCGAAGGAAGTCATATTGCCACTTTATTCAGCCCTTATCAGACCCATCATTGAGTGTAATGCCCCCTTCTTCATATTCCTGACTAGACATATGCAACAGTTAGAACATCCACAAAGGTTCCTTACCAGGAGAATCCAGGGTTTAAGCACATTGTCCTATATATTGTCTTAAAGCCCTATCACTGTAGTCTGCCTCATACGGGTTACTGAGAGGTGATCTATGTCTGGTATACAAGGCATCCTTAGATCCAGCTATGATGGACATTTTCCACATCTGCAAAATGGCCAGCATCAAAACCACTAGATCCAAGGATTTAAATTTTACTTATGACATAAATAAGGCATGTTAGTGAGACAGATATGTCTCATTGCATCCCCATGCTCTAGGACAGACTCTACATCCATGTGAAACAGAGTCCATCCCTATTTCTATTTAAGCATAACCTTGACCAATGAATGGGAAATCAGAAATTGACCTCTGGGCTGGCCCGCTTGCCTATGATAGACAGAGGCAGACAGTAATGCTCAAATTAACCACTTCCCCACATAACCTTTGGGAGCTTCCTAACATATCCTCTCCTAATAAATGGCCATGATGTATAGGCACACAATTGGTTTGGATTGCATGGCTAGGCTTATAAAGGCCCAGATGGTTGTTAGCCTAATAAATACCCATGAACCTATAAACGTGAATCCTAGCATGAACCTATAAATGAGAATCCTAGTATTCTAAAAGTATTGCATTGTCTAGAAAATGGCACCATGCAACCCAAAAGGAAGGAGAATGTACTGGAATGATCTCTCTGATGTTGAAAAAAATACTATTTTCTTTGGCTTTCCTAATTATAAGTATCTTCCGGTAACTGTGTTGGATTTGATGTAGTCAGGAATCTTGCCTTCCCAGTCTTTTTGTGAATTCATCAGGACTAGGCATTAGGTAGCTGTCAAATGTTGAAGTATTGTTCAGCTTCCCAAAATCATTACAGAACCTGATCGTTCCATCAGGCTTTGGGACTAACAGTGTGGAGTTATTTTACTTCTTTATCACCCCCATCTTTGTCATCTTTTATACTACCTCTTGGACAGCTTTTCCCTGTTACTCTGGTATTTTGTAAGATTGTAAGTTATCATTTTCCCCTGGAGTAGTCTCAGTATGATGTCAAATCAGGTCCCTTTTGCTGAGTAGCTCTGAAAATACTTTATTTCTTAACAGAAACTCCCTTATTTCTTGTTTTTGTGTCATAGATAATGTGAAGTGCAGGCACAAGAGTTAGTTTTCCTTCTTCATTAGACCTATAAGTTTCTGTCATTAAACTACATGCTGTTCCTTCCATGGTTATGGGACGTTGATGTTACGTTTTCTGGTCTTTGCTTAGTAGTCTGTTTAACGCCATAGTTTACATCATTTAATTTTTCTTCCATTTCAAATGGACCTTACCACTTAGCTAAAATTTATTTTATGGAGAAGATTAAAAGTAACACTTGGTATTCAGCCTTGAATTCGCCAGTCCTTATATTTTTGTTATGTACTCCTTGTTATGTGGTCTAGACTTGCCTTGCGTTCCCTTACAACGGGCATTATGACTTTAAGTGTATCTTGTAAGTTGGTATGATGTTCTATGACACTTTTAAATGGGATTTTTTTTCCTTCCCAAGTTTCTCTAGAAGGATGTAGTAGTCCACAAGGGTGTCAGCCATATAATAACTCAGAAGGACTAAACCCTGATGAGGCTTGTGGTACTTCTGTAATGGCAGACAGGAGATGTACTATCAATGGGAACCTAACTTTGGATCACCTACAATACATTGAATCCCAAACATTAAATTCAACATACATCAGTCCTGAAAGGATTGCAAAACATGCAATCCAGACATGCATCTGGAGCGTTACTCCCTGGGCCTCCACTGAAAATGGGCTCTGTCATAGTCAGACTTTCCCGGTAAAGAAATATTGAATAATAAAATAAAATAAATACATAAAATCAAGCCCGAGATCACACCACAGTGGGAAAGAGCATATTCTTTGATCCCCACTGTGCCGTGATCCCATGGTGAAAAACTGGTAATTTTCGATCAGCTAAGCTTTGATCAACTGTACTGGATTTTTCACTCATCAATGAAAAGCCACTTTGACTAAAGATAGTGCACTGGGTATTAACTGGTGGTGTTTTTTGCCATCTTCCTCAGTTACTTTCCTCAGCATTGGTTTTAATATTTGGTTAACAGTTCCATTAATCCATGTGGTTGGGATGGTATACTGTTGTTTTCAACTGCTTGATTCTCAAACATTGGTACAGTCGAATAACTGTACTTGACATAACTGGTTGGTGAGCACTTCTTTAGGTTTTCCTACTCTAGAAACTAATACTGCTAGATACCTAGCTAGAGATTTCAAATTAGCATCACCTAGGAAAGTAGTCTCAGAGTGCTTAGCTGCATAGTCCACGATATCCAAAAATATATTAAAACCCATTATGGGATTTTACCTAGGATCCAACAGTATCCCAAGCAATACATTGATATGCCTGTTCTGTAACAGACATTGGAACCAAAGTATTTTTGAAGCCTGCTCAAGGGGCTCTCTTCTAGTATTCTGGCATTAAGCACAGTTATTCTCAATTCCTTTTATTTTTTTGGTCATTAAAATCTTGCCAGGATCATTTCTTCAGTCTTGTTTATTCCTCAATGCCCTATTTGTACTTCACTTCTATGACTCTGAAATCTTTGGGCACCAGTAGTTGATATACCATGCCCCTCTGCTGTTATGTAATTTGTATGCTAAATCATTTTATAATTTGAAGTATGGGTTGGAAGTGGAAACATTTTGTTCAGCTCCATCTCCACAACTCTGTATGTATTATGTATTTTCTCTTGCTGTGTTTAACTCATTACGGCCAAGTGACATCTCCAGGTGTTTCTGCAGTTACCTCCTACTGTGCCTCTAGGTGTCAAGATATTGCGTGTTCATATATGCAGTAATAATTCCCAAACCATGTTGCATACAAGGTATTGTGATGTTTTATCTTGAAGCATACATGATGGTAAATACAATTGTATTGATATATGACCTCTGTCAATGAGTATGAGAACTGTTAGGTGATAACTTCATGTTTTAAAAGCCGAAGCCACACCCACTGGGAGTTAAAGGTACACACTCAAAAGAGCTCTACTGGAGGGAATGAGTTAAAGTGTCATTTCTCCTTTGTGCCTGTATAAAGTTTATCTGGCTTACCTGGAAGTCTACTTATTTCAGAATTTCCTCAAGGTCAGCTTGTCCTAAGGTAAAACACACACCCTCCTTGTCTATCAGTATAGGCACTGGGTTATCAGTGTCTAACTGTTCTGCTAAGGAAAGCAGCTCATATCAGTTTTCTTTAGTATTAGATGCTATCTCTACCATAAAGATTTCTCTTGTAGTTTTCCTTTATAAACTTGATACAGAGAGTCTTCTTTCTCCTAATAGGATTTCTGTACTTTGGATCAACTGGAATATCATTAGAGCTTTGTTCAAGATTATCTTGTTTGTCAGTATATACCAACCTCTCCCTTTTACTTTTCTTATTTCACTTGATGTACCTCTGTGTCAGTATGAGTAAGTACTACCCTTTCAGTTTTTTATATAGGGTGCTCTCCCTCTGCTGAGCTTTATCTCAAAACAAAATTTGTCCTCAGTCGTACTTTCCCCCTTGTTAATCATCACTAGCATACACCTATTTCCTACAGTTTTTCTTTACTTGTTTTTTCTGTTTTACACTGATAGAGGTGGGTTTAGAAGTCTTGCATGTACTGTTTCTTTCTTTTCAGCACTCACCTACTGCTTAGAATTCTCTGTTTCTGAGTTTTTCTGTTTTAGCTTAACAGAAAGTGTAACATTTTGGTCAGGTTTTGCATTTTCTGTACTACTTAATTTAATTTCTTTGGAATACGCTCTTTCATTGAGTGATTCCTTCTCATCTGTTCTGCTAGTTGCTTCTACTCTCTACTTTGCAAAACATTTGGACCATAATTGTGTAACTCGCTTCCTTCTGTTGGCTCTCTTGCTGTAGACTGCACTTGGAAGTACACAGGTGATTCACCTCTGGGCAAACTTATCCAAATTTAATACATTTGGGTGTTTCTTTCAGTCACCACCAGAGGCAGGTTAGATCATAAAAATGGAAAAAAATGCTCTTTTTACCAGCATGCTGTTGAAAGAGCAAAACACCTTCATGGCTGCCTAGATGATCACACCCCCTGGAATGTAAACTGTCTGATCTAGGGAGCAGTTTTTATGGTCCTCAGGCATAGGGGCAGAAATAATAATAATAAAAAAAAAATTTGAGGATGGCACAGTGGTGCACAGCAGGTAGTGTTGTTGCCTCACATCAGGAGGTTCTTCAGTTCGATTCTCAGCTGGGGTGCTTTCTGTGTAGCGTCTGCATGAATTGCCTGTGTTTGCATGGGTTTTCTCTGGGTGCTCTGGTTTCCTTCAATAATCCAAAGACATGCAATAAGTTGATTGGGCACTCTAAATTGGCTATAGGTGTGAATGTGCATATCATATATATATATGTATGGTATAGAAGAACAAGGATGACAGGCTATCCATCCCATGGTGTGAACATTGGCTTTAGATGATTGTCACTGCTGAAGTGACACCTTGACCCCATATGCAAAATAAAAAAAAAGGGAAAATGGGTTGTGGATGGATAGACTAAGTGCTTGTATTTCAAAACTCTTTTAGTACTTGTGTTCTTGACACTTGAGTAAATTTGCTGGGTCTAGATTAACTCATTATAAAACCACACTGCCAAATGCAGCTTTGTTAAGCCTACATGGATGACAAACACCAGGATCAGAGACTAGTTTATCAAAACACACAATCAAAATTTAATAATATATAGGCAGCAGCAGTAAGTACCCTTATGCAGAGTACAGTATTCTTGCACCCCAGTCCTAACCCTTAAAATGTAACCCAAACCCCAGATTTAACCCTGAAGTGACTAACTTGGGCAAATACTTTAGAAGGAGGTTTGATCATCTCTCCTTTCATTCAGTGTGACATTTGACAAAACTGAAGTTGAACAAGTGGCCTTGAATAAAAGGGTTTTTAAAACACCGTAATTAATCGTCTGTCTAGTTTCTGAATCTTTTCATTTTTTAGATGGTTACAGATCAAGTGAACTTCCTTGGTGGATCAAAATTATACTAATAATTTTCATGTTATCTTTGTTATTTTCTTGACTTAGTGTAATCATAGATGATTATGAATGTTTTCATTAGGGCAGGTACTTCTCCCTTGACTTTGACATTTCTTAAAGTTTTGATTCTCTGATGTAGTGCAAGAGACTGCTTTTGAAGTTACATTCTCCTGCCTGCATATTCCTTTGCCTGGCATTTGAATCATGGATTATTTGGTCCTGGATTGAAGTCTTTCTTTGCAGTTGTTACTTGTATTATAACATGTAGTACTTGTAGCAAATAGAATAATACTGGTGCAAGTTTTTTTTTTTTTTTTTTGCAAAATCCTTTAAAATCTTTGTGATTAGAGATAAAAATTACAAAGAACCTTTCAACCTTGATGATTTCAGCATAGGAATAGCATGTGTGTCTCTACTCTACTCCTATGTTGATGTCTGCAAGGTTTAACGGTCCTTTCAGTTTTTTATCAAATTTACAAAAGATTTTATAAGAAACGTTAAAAGTGTTTTCCAGTGAAATGCACCAGTAACATTTTGGTCACTAAAAGCGTCACAAGCCATGAAGCTGATAAGAAATTTTTAAAATGTGAAACAGCACTTTAAAATTTGACCATTTGCTTTTAATATGTGTTGGAAATGATTGTGCGTATGATGGAACTGTTTTCATTAACAAATTGCACCTGTAGCATTAGAGTATGCTATGGAAAATGAAAATGATTCTCTCACAAAGCTTCATCTGGCATACATTCAGTTGGCTGTAGCATGCAAAAGTACAGTAAAAAAAATTGCACTGAGGTTATAATTTGAAATGTCCTCTGCTGTATTGAGCTGAGGTGATTTATAACACTGTGCCACACAGTCTGTGGAAATGAATTATTGAACTCTTTTTAAGCTTTTGATAAATTAGTATTGTAGCATTTATTGTGCAGGTTTCTGTGCTAAGTGCCTTGGTGTCAAAATGCTTTGACTAAATTGTATTTTATCTGTTCATTTCACTTCCTGCTATATTCACAGCCATTCATTTTGGGTAGTTTTGCACTTAATACGATAACCATCCTTAGACAGTGGAGCCCTGCTTTTTCCCTACACAGCCCGCCCATATGACTTTATCCCTGCCCTGTAGCAGGCATTCTGCTATGGCAAGACAGCTAAGACTGGCTAGATCTTCCTCCTTTGCTAAGGATGGGCACGCCTGTCCTCCCCCGCTGCAGTGTCAGGTGCCTCAGCCCTTAATCAAACCGAGATCAGCTGAGTCATAGTCAAGGCTTTATCATTCTATGCAGTCAGAGTAACTAGTGCTTCCGTTAATCTTACATATATAACGTGATTATGGATAAGATGGCTTCATACTTGACTATATTGCAAGTAGAAACTACAGTAATTTAGGGTTTAGGGTTGGAGGTGTGTGAGGTATTTACAAGGATTTGATTACATGCATCACCTTTACAATAGTACCCAAATAGAATAAATCTGTTATCAGTTTGATCTCTAAGTAAAGTATGAAAGGTTAAAATAGCCTAGCATAGTAGCTGGACGTTGGTACTGTGCTTTTTTAGACTGCATCTGGAGGAATGCTTTCACATACATAATTATTACTGTTATAATAAAGGAGTATGCATTTTGATTTGGAGTAACAAATAATGCTACCTATATGGTGTTTTGAAGTATTCTAGAATAGAGGAGAATTTATGTTTAGATTGAGTATTCTGACATATGCTAGAGAAGGTCTTCAGTGTGACTTTTCCAGAAGTACTTCTTTTATGTTGTTTAATCTTAGTTAAATTCTTAATTTGATTTGGGAGAAGGAGAGTTCATACAGAAGAAGAGGAGGAGCAGGGACCATACGTCTCAACTGTTTAGATTTTTGCTTCCTATATTTGGTCTGTTCCTGATAAAATGTATGGTTTTCTGGCAAATCATTGAGAATTGAAGTCACTAAATAATACCAAATAGTGACAGACATTTGAGTTTCAGACTTCATATACTTCAGAAAAATACAATAATATTGCAAAACCTGCTATTGTAGCAGCTTTATACGTTTACAGGGGCAATATTTATTTTTAGGGTCTTTGTCCCCAATTATATTTCGCTTTGTCCAGATTTCTTGTGCTGAGGGGTTGAGAGGTATGGCGGGTACATAACCAAGCATCATAGAAATGTGACTTTAAGTTGGGTTTGAATGTTTCATAGGTTTATAGGTATAAACTAGCCTAATGACAACCAGGTCCTTTATATGTCTTGCCATGCAACCCAACCTAATTGTGTCAGTATCTATTTCTTTATCATGGGCATTTACTAAAAGGGGGTAAGTCAGGATGTTTCTAGAGGCTATGTGTGTGTGGGGGGGTTATGTTAGTTTGGACATTACCGTTTGCCTCTATGTATCAGAAACATGGGGGCCAGACTCGGGGTGAATTTCCAATTTCCCATCCATTGGTCAAAGTTACGCTTAAATAGGGTTGGGGATGGACTTTTCTTCACATGTATAGGGATCTTGTTCCAGAACATGGGAATCCTCTGAGACACATATCTGTCTTGCCAACATGTATTATTTATGTCAGAAGCAAAATTTAAATCCTTGGATCTAGTGGTTCTGGTGCTCTTCTTTTTGTGGATGTGTAAAAGGTCCGTCAGTGCTGGATCCGATCATGCCTTGTATGCCAGGCATGGATCACCCCTCAATAGCCTGTAGGAGACTGAGTATAGAGATAGGGTTTTAAGGCAATCTGTATAAGACAATGTGTTTCTACCATGGATTCTCCTAGTAAAACTGTAGAGTTTTGAGTTACTTAGTACTTTCAGGTATAGAGTTCTAAAGTGTGACTACATATACTGAGAAGAGTGATTATATGAGCTCTTTACTTTTGATGCTCTGACTAGCAGTTGATCTTAGGCCCCTCATAAGGATGTACCATTGAAACAGAGTGGCTAAAGATGGTGTCTTTTTGAGTTGATAAAGTATTTTGTAAGTTGATTTTAAATCACTGTACTTGATGTAGTTTGTAAATGCTAAGCAGTTTAGCTTTCTCGGGGGGATGCAGTGTTGGGTAAAATAGTGGCAAATTTGGCAAACCTGTCCGTCGACAGACCACCTGGGATTCCGGACACTGGCTAAGGTTCTTGCCGCCCCTATAGTGCCTTTTTTAGGCAAGGTTCAAATGATAAATTCACCACCCAACATAACAGGAATAGGCAAGCAAAAACTGAGGGTGATGCTACTCAATGCTAGAAGTCTAAATCTCAAAATGCAGTCACTCGAGGCACTCCTTAAAATGGAGAACATCGATATCTGTGCAGTGACTGAGACCTGGTTCAAGGCTCCAGAGAGTACCCCTGCATTACCAGGCTATAACTCATACCACACTTTTCGGCCATGTAACCTGGACCGGAACACCAAAGGCGGAGGTGTGCCATATTCATTAAGGATATCCACACCTCCAGGCTAGATGCTCAGCATAATGCAGCCGAGATTATCCATGTGCAATTAACTCTGGGCAAAACTGCAATCCAAATTGTAGCTTGCTACAGATCCCCCACCATGCCCCAGGATTCCCATTCCTCTTTTCTTGATGTACTGGAAAATATTAGGGTTCAACCAAACACCCTAATAATGGGTGATTTCAACTACCCCACCATTAACTGGGAAAACTACTCATGTACCAACTCCTTCGCTCAATGCTTTCTGGAATTCATAAACTCCAATGCCCTGGATCAACTTATCCACACCCCCACCAGGGGCAACAATATCCTAGATCTAGTCATTACCAACATGAGTGACCGGTATTCCACACCTGAAGTCAATGCCTCATTGGTCCGATCCGACCATAAGCTAATTACCCTAGATATCAACATCCTGCCCCCACCCCCCATTAAGGAAACCATGGTAAAAAATTTCTCCAAAGCTAACTTCATGCTTCTTAAGATAGAAGTGGTGAACTTCATGACACCCATGCAGATGGACAATACAGTTATGACTACTGAATCCTACACAATTGCACTTTATAAGCACTTACATGAGTGCATGGATCGTGCTATCCCAAACAGAACCAAGATGCTATCCTCCAAAAAAATGAAGCCAATCTGGTGGTCCCCTGCCATAAACAAACTGTACAACAGAAGGAAGAAGCTGTTACAACAGAGAATAAAATCTCATGAGTGGAGGAGCTCCCTGGTCAGCCTCAGTAAGAAGCTGCGATCCCTGATAAAATCCTCCAAAGCTAGTTACGAAAACAAAATTGCCACTGATTCTAAAGACACCCACAAAGCATTCTATAGCTATGTCAAGAATCTCAATGGCAACACTCAGATTTGCTCTGAGTTACAACACAATGGCACTAAATATACAGACGCAACTGATATTGCCAACATCCTGGCAGATAGGTTCAGTGCTAACTTTACCCCCTTCTCACCCCCTAAAGGGCCCATCTCTATACCGGGAGAATGCAAAGTTCCTGTAATCACAGCTGCACAGGTAAAAACCGCACTCTCCAAAGCCAAGAACACAGCATCCATGGGACCAGACAGCATCCCAGGCTGTGTTCTACACGAACTACAGAACAAACTGGCACCCCACCTAAGTACCATGTACAATCATAGCCTCACCTCAGGCTTTGTGCCTGCTGAATGGCGCACAGCAACGGTTATCCCACTCCACAAGGGGGGAGCCTCCACAGACCCTGGGAACTACCACCCCATTAGACTGTCAAGCCTGGTCTGCAAGGCCATGGAACGTATCATCATGGAACTTATAAACAAAGACATTGGTAATCTCCAAACTCTGGACCCCACCCAGTTCGGGTTTGTAAAAGGCAGCTCATGTCTCCTAAACCTGATAGACTTCTTTGAAGCAGTCACCAAAGCCGTAGACAAGTGTAAGGTGGTTCACACAGCCTATCTAGATCTTGCCAAGGCTTTCGACACCATCCCCCACTCTGGAATTATAGATAAACTGACTAAACTAGGTATAAATCCCTATGTCACAAGATGGGTTGCCAACTGGCTCACTGACAGAACCCACACTGTGAAAGTAGCAGACTCCAAATCCGACTTCAGACCAGTGACAAGTGGAGTACCACAGGGTTAAGTCCTGGGTCCTCTCCTGTTTGGTATCTACTTCTCTGAAGTACAGGCTAACACAGACGGTCTTTGGCTAGCGAAGTTCGCAGATGACTGCAAACTAGGAGCCATAATCGAAACTCCTAACGATGTGGACATCCTACAAAAGGGCCTCACTGAGACAGATGCCTGGTGTCAAAGCCATGGCCTCAAGCTCAATGCCAAAAAGTGCATTGTCATCCAATTGGTAAAAACTCTGTACCCATGAACTACAACATAGGCGGTAGTATACTTAACACCAAAAGTGTGATAAGAGACCTTGGGACACAGGTGGACAGTAGTCTTTCCTTTGAGAATCACATCGCCACAGTAGTCAGGAAATCCTTCAACGTGGCACACCTCATCACAAAAGGTTTCTCTTCCAGAAAAAAGAGGTCATTGTTCCCCTCTACTCATCACTCATTAGACCCATTATAGAGTACAATGCCCCTTTTGGTATGTACCTCACAAGACATCTACAACAACTGGAAAGGCCACAGAAATACCTCACAAAGAGGATTACCGGCCTCAAAAGATGCCCTACGCAGACCGTCTCAAAAAACTCCAGCTTTACTCTGTCGCATATTGCCTACTCAGAGGTGATCTCTGCCTAACATACAAAGCAATGTCAAACCCAGAGCTGTTGGACATGCTACACTTAAAGACATCACAATCCCTCCGAGCTACACGCTCTGGGGACCTAAACCTTGTCACCACAATAAACAGAACATGCCAGAGGGATAGATTCCTGTCCCAGAGACTTCCCATACTCTGGAATAAACTACCTATCTATATCAAACAAAGCTCCTCATTAGCACTCTTCAAGAAAAATCTTGATGATTGGATGGGAAATAGGAAATTCACCCCGGGGAACATCTCTGTGGCTCTGCTCAACAGTGGCACAGGAAAATAATTTTCTTGGGTGGCAAAAGCCAGGCTACCTTTTTGGCTGGGCTTGTATAGGCCCCAGGGCCGATAGCCTAGTACCTACCTATGAACCTATGAACTTATAAACATCATTATAATTTAGACAGCTGGGTTTATGGTAGTTTGGTAAATATGGTTGATGAGTACAGCAGAGTTGACAGTATCTATGTGGAAACTGTAGCTGTGTAACTGTGCTGTATGATATATAGTTTAGCTCTATATATTATACCTAATTTACAGTAATTGTTTCAGTCATGTGTTGTATGATGAGTTAAATTTTAGATGTTCATCAGTCACGACTCTGACAAGTCTTGTGTGAGAAGCCAGCTCTGTCTTGATGCTGTTTGAGGCTACAGTATGCATATTTATTTTGTCTGTTGGCAAGGTGTTGGAGGTAAAGAGGATTAGTTTAGTTTTGTTAGGGTTTAGTTTCACTTGGATCATAGGATCATAGGGGGTTACTAGGTATTGGCCTAAGGCCTCTACAAGCCTAGCCATGTTATACCCTTGTTCCCTTATGGATCAAGACATATAGTCTATGTTTGTTCATGAATCTAAGATTAGCACTGGCTGCCCCTAAGAGGGACATAGGTGAAACCCCCTGGTGTAAATTCATGTTTTCCCATCCAGTTGCCCAGGTTGACCTTAAATAGAGTAATTGAACAGCTCTATTTTAGATTAATTGGGAGTTTCTTCCAGAGGAGTGGTAACCTCTAGGAGACATATCTGTCTGTCCAGCATGTCCTGTTAATATTCCATGCTAGGCTAAGATCCCTAGAGCGAGTGACTCTTGTCCCATTGGATTTGCGGATGTGCAGCAGCTTCATCAAGGCAGGGTCTGAGACTGCTCTGTAGACCATGCAGAAGTTGCCTCTAAGCAGTCTATATGATACTGACTAAAGTAATGGGGCCTTCAGTCTGTCTGTGTAGGTCATGTGTTGTAGGCTCTGAATTTTCTTGGTGAGAAATCTCTGAGGTCTCTCCAATTGCTGCAGATGTCTGGTGAGGTACATACAGAAGGGGGCATTATACTCCATTATTGGTCTGATTAGAGTACAGGGGAGTTATAACCTTCTTAGCTTTGGATACTATACCCTTACTTATGAGGTGTGCAATGTAGAAGGCCTTCCTTACTACTGTGGACACCTGTTGATCAAAATTAAGGCTACTGTCAACTTACATTCCTAAATCTCTCACCACTGGGTTTGAGCTTAGGGGATATTATTAATGATGTAATTAGCAGGGGTTTCTCCTTTGCTAAAGGGGATGATAATGCATTTGTTTGTGTTTAGTCTGTGGCTTTGACACCAATCATTTGTCTGTGTAAGCCCATTTTGTAGTATGTTGATATCTTTGGGAGATTCGATGATTGCACCCAGTTTGCGGTCATCAGCAAACTTGATAAGCCATAGGCCATCTATTTTCACCTGGACTTCAAGATGCCAAACAGTAGGGGGCCTAGCATAGATCCCTGTGGAAAACCACTGGTAACAGGTCTGATAGTAGAATTGGCATCCCCAATTTTGACTGTATGTGTTCTGTTTGTGAGCCATTTGGCAACCCATCTAGTGATGTAAGGCTAGGTTGAGATAGGCAGTGTCAACTCTTTTGCCTTCATCATGGTCTTGGTGACATTCTCAAAGAAGTCCACCAGATTTAGCAAACAAGATCTCCCCTTAATGAAACCAAACTGGATCAGGTCAGGAGTTTGAAGGTCACCTATATCTTTGTTGATAAAATCCATAATGATTGTCTCCATGTCCTTGCAGATAAGGCTTGTTCGGCTTATGGGTCTATAGTTCCCAGGGTGGGCTGAGGGACACCCCTTTGTGCAAAGGGAATTATGGTTGTTGTTTTACACTCAGCTGGGACAAAGCCAATGCTTAGACTGTGATTGAAGAGCATGCTTAGCGGCTATGCTAACTCTGGTTTTAGACCATTTAATAGGCACCCTGGGATGTTGTCCGGTCCTGTAGAGCAGTGTTTTTGGCCTTGGAGAGTGCGGCTATGACCTTTTCTCTGGAGATACCAGGCAGAGGACTGGTGACGGTTATGTTATGGGGTATGATTGTTGGGGACAGAGGGGTGAAGTTCTCACCAAACCTGTCCGCTAGCAGGTTGGTGATGTCCTCAGGTTCAGTATAAGTGGCACTGTCCACAGCTAGTTCGGTGCATAGCTGGCCTTCCCTTTTAGATTTCAGACGTAGCTAAAGAATGTTTTGTGATTTTCCTTAACTAGGGATGCTTCTTTAGTTTCATAATTAGCATAGGATGACTTTACATGATGTCTAATCTGCTTGTTTATGCTTTGGAGGGAGTTCTTCCTTTGCTGGGACCATTCCTGCTTGTTTTTTTGACAGCAGTCTCTTTCATAGGTTCATAGATCCGTACTAAGCTAACTGCCCTTGCGAGCCATTTTAAGCCTAGCCAATTATCCCTTGTGAGACTCAAACACCACATCTTGTGTTTGTAAGGCAAACACCTTAACCATTAGGCCACCCTCCCAACCTTTCTCTTGTTGTATAAACCTATTTATGCTGGATGTCCACCAGGGTGACTTACATTTTCGTGACGATCTTCATTTGATCAGTTTGCTTCTGAGGGCGGATCAGGAATAATCATTACTTCGAAAAAGGCTGCTGTATGATTGGAATTTACCAAGGAGGGCCCCAGACATGAGGTAGTGCAGCAATACCCCGTGTTGGTGAGCACTATGTCAAGGATGTTAGACCCCCTTGTCGGGGTGCTGACCATCTGCTCCAGAGCATTTGTGTTAACAAAGTCCAGGAAACTTTGGGTGAGTGCATTTGTGCTGATATATATTACCTAGTCAATGGAAGGATAGTTAAAGTCACCCATGACCAGAGTATTTGGCTGTACTGAGAGTGACTCAGGTAGGTCCAGGTAGACTGTGTGGTTTTCATTGTTTATGGTGGTGGACCTATAGCTGACAATGACATGGAGGGGGGTCTTTCCTACATTTAGTTGGACTTGGAGTAATTCTAGGGAGTTGTACTTTTTAACCAGTCTAGAGGGGTATATGTCTTTAATGAAGATGGATACCCCTCCTCCCGTGTTTTTTTGTCATGTTCGTTGTGTGGTCTGAACATGTGGAAGGCATTGTAGCCCTGTATGGAAAGGGTACTCTCTGAGGCCTTGAACCATGTCTCAGTGACTGCACAGAGATCAGTATCTTCCATGGTGAGAAGTGCTTCAAGTGGGTGCAGTTTCTAGTTTAGACTGCTAGCATTAAGCAGCATAACCTTGAGTTTGTTTCTGGAGGATATTTTTATGTTGAGAATTTTGTTCTTATTACATTGCTTAAAAAACGGCACTATGGGGGAGGCAAGTACTTTTGCCAGCAATCTAAAGCCTAGAGGCAACAGGTGAAGACCGTCTTTGGCAAAGCAGCATGGTCTGTTGACCATATCATCCCAGGCTGTCAGTTACTGGATCTCCTGGACTGACACCTGAAGCTAAGACAATTGTTGAAGTCAATCATTTTTTGATTGTATTGTAGCATCATCCTGGGTAAGGTAAGAATGCTGCTTAGGGCTAGGGACATACCTGCCTGGAACACATAATCTGAAAGCTCCATCGTGTCTCTCTTCATATAGTCCAGTGAGGTAAGTCTCAAGTCATGCACTCCAGTGTGGACTATGACAGAGTCATAACAGTGCTTGTTGTTGACAGACTTGAATGCGTGCATGATTTGGTGGATCCTGCCACCAGACAGACAGCTGACTGTGACCTTCCCCTTGTCCAGCCTAGTAAGGAGGACATCTGTGTGTCTCACAATGGAGTCGCCTATGACCAAAACATTTGGTTTAGATATGTTTTGCCTTAGGGGCTTATTAGGGAGGCACTGATGCGTGTGTTATTATGTGTAGTGGGTGCTGTTGGGACCGTATTGTGTGCAGAAAGTTTGCGCTTGGGAAGTCTTTGCTCTTTTGGTATATTTTTAGTGAGTACCTCTGCGTATGTGGATTTATGTGTTGTGTGCTTAGTATGTGTGGGAGGTGATGTGTGGGTGCTGACAACCTGCTTGGTATTTGGTTTGTTGTTACGTGAGAGAGAGAGAGCATTGATTCCAGATTCATAGCATAGATGCATCTCTCACATATTGTGTTTGCATGTTTTAGGAGTAGTAGGTTGTCTGTATACATGAGGCAATTGCTACATTGCCTCTGGATGCCCATGTCAATCAGGCTGGCTGGAGAAATGGTGAAAAACTGACCTTCTATTATGCCAGGTGTATTCTGTAATAAGTGGTGGAAGGTGGGCTAGATGGACTAGGTTCTGTTGTAGAACTAGTAAATCAGCTAATCTATGAGAGATTTAGGGGTAGAAACCTGTGCCAGTGGCTTAGAAAGTGCAGCTGGGTTGCTCTCTAGGCAGCAGTGTGCAACTGTGTTGTGCTCTGAGAAGCAGGGATGCTTAAGAGGGTTCCCTAGCAGTTCTCTAATTAGATTTTTTTAAGCATTTGCATCTATACACAGCAGTGATAACCCCTATTGCGCAGTGCACAGCTACGTGCAAATGCTGTCTTTAAATATCAGCTAAGTAAAACAGTTTTCAGACAATCCAACCAATGGGAAAGCCCAAGACTGAGCCTTGCTCTGACAATCCCCAACTTAGATGAGTCCTCGACTACACTCTTCTGCCACAAGAGCGCAGAAGGGCCCTCTTAATGTAAGATGGCTCACTTCAGTGCTCAGAAAATGCCAAATAGTCTAGATTCAGCAAGTCTGAATCTAGCCTATGCTAGTTGGGATTGTACAAGACATGATTCAGTTGACAGGAAGACTTCCTGTGTTATGGCTTGCAGTAGAGGTGTGGTTGAGCCTGAGCATTATTATGGTGGAACCGTCAGCATATTTTGTCATTGTGGTTTGTCTGACAGCTTGAGTGAATGCTGTTTATGGATATATTGAATAGTAGAATTACTAGAACTGAACCTTGCTGGACTGTTCAAGTCACTAGGAGGGAAGTGTCTTGCCATTTGAGAGTAATGTCCCTGACTGAGACAGCTGGTGAGCTAGTGTAGTGTGTGAATGTCATTTAGTTTAAAGTCAGAGTGTAGTAATTGGTAATTGACGGGATAAAAATAAGCCAGGTGCCATTTACATGTTTTTATCATAATTCCCATGAATGTTAAGAAGCCCTTGTTATTTATAGGCAGATTGTAGGTGTTCTTTTGGGTTCCTATCGTGAAATCGAACTTGAAGAACGCCGAATACCGGAAGGCCGAACTTGGTAGTTCGAAAGTTGAGATTGTCAAAGCCGCGGAAATACGGATTCTTTCCCAGGGAAAGAATTCGGTTGGCCGTTTTTGCGGCTTTGACATTTTCGGACCGGGTCAAGGTAAGTGTACGAATGGGTAGTGACGGACTTTAGGGTTAGGGCGCGGGTGAGGTAAGTGTGCGATAGTGACGGACTTTAGGGTTAGGGCACGGGTGAGGTAAGTGTGCAGTAGTGATGGACTTTAGGGTTAGGGTGCGGGTCAGGTAAGTGTGCGGTAGTGACGGACTTTAGGGTTAGGGCTGGGTTAAGGATAGTGCATAGACAGTGGTGTATATTAGGTTTAGTGTAGGTTTTGAAGGTGTTTGGTGTGATTGTGTTATGTGTGTGTTTTTCGGAACAGCAAATTTTTTCCCTGGGAAAAAATTTGCTGTTTTGAAGTTTCGATGTTATCCAAATTCGATCTTCCAAGTTCTAACTTATGGTGTTCGACATTTTGGAAGTTCGATTTTGTGATATAGACCCATTCTTTTAATGGGTCATATCATAAAATGAGTAATTCAAATAAATTCATAAAACCTGTATACATAAAAGTAGTATACAAACCAAATGTCCTAAAATGGTGTTGGGGGTGGCAGCCTTGAGCCACTTAGTTCATGAGATAGATCTCTATTTTTGGCTAATATTTTGGGTAACAAGTTTTGTATTTTATTTTCTATAGTTCATGTTAAAGGCATAGAAGATACAAGAAATGTGGTAAAGGAAATCAGTGCATCCGATAGTGGTGATAGTGTTACTGCCTATCAGAAACTGGAAATAGTTATTTGCATGCTCACGGGCATTATTGATGAGTTTGTGGGCTCTTGGAAGGCCACAAAGCTGGTTGTCATTGAAGTGAAGGGGAGGCAGGATGGCTGAAGGAGAATCTCGTGCATGGAAGATAGGTGATTGCCTCAGTTCATCTGATCATACAGATTCGGGGGAAACGATACCAGTACATAAAACTAACTTAGAGACTAGATCGAACAGCAAGAGTTTAACTGATTCATGCCACCAACACCATCACTTATGAGGTACAAAAATGCTTTGGTACTGGCAGATAAGAAGTTGCATGAAGAGCTGTTTCTCAAAATAGTTTATTTTTTAGGTGTGTAAAAGGTCCATCAGAGCTGGATCCGATGATGCCATGTATGTGTAAAAACACGTTTAATTAAGAAAGTAATCAGCACTCTGCTGTGCTTGTTCCATTAAATCTGATCTTTATGCATTTAAGTTACCTTATCAGAGTCAGCATAATGTGTTAGGCACGTCTCAGCATGGGAGGCACATTACAAGCTAGTGTTCATGGTGTATTGTAGGCAGCATGTGAGGATGCTCTAGCTCTAATCCGTTAGCAGGTATACTGATGTATTGCATAGACTGGGCCATTTTGATTTAGTGTCAAATCACTCAGGCAGGCTTTGTGCAAATTTCAGAATGTATTGCGAAACAATTGATCCTAAGTATGGTAGAAGAGCTATTGAAGCCAAAGTTGGCACCCAGACGAGTAAGGTGTACGATGGATGTATCAGTAGACTTTTGTAAAACGAGGCAGAAGTGCAACCCACCTACTCAGAAGTTGAAGCAAGCCAGGGGTACAAGTATGGATGGTCTTCCCAGCTCTCTTTGCTCTAGTGGAGAGGGAGCTCAGGTGGATACTTCCTTTCATGTGAGAAGCAGATGGGCTCTGGATGTTCAGAGGCTCGAGTATGAGACCAAGAATAGTGTGGTGGGGTTTTGATGTCCAGAGCTTACACACAGTGTTTGTATGTAAAGGTCAGTTTTATGGTTGCTCATCAGAATGGTGCACGCTTAAAAGTGAGGGTTGTTGAGGGCCATTAGTTTTGCAGAAATCATGATGGAATGAATGAGGGATATATAGGTGTGATGGAGCTGAGCCAAAATGAGTAGCTGAGCAGTGTGTGCTGTAAATCGTTTGTTCTCTTACTGATGGTTGTAAAGAAAAGTAATTTGGTTCTGTAACGCGGACAGAAGGTGTTCAGATGTCCTTATCAGGGAAGGAGTGTGTGGAATCGGGATATCTGAAAAATGAAGTTGGTCTGGGCTCCTACTATTTTCATCATTCTGGTGTTTGCTCATAGGTGTTTATTGTATTTATATATTTATGTATTTATTTTATCTTTTTAATTTTTGTCGACCAGGTTGGTCCCATTAAATGTATAACTTGTCATCAGAGGAGACTGAGATGATTTTGGCGTAATGATTAAGGTCTTCATCTCATAGACACAATGTACAGGGTTTGATTCTGACTGACGGGGAAATTAGCTAGCCTTATAATGGCATAATATGGACCCATGGACCTATGAACCTATGTACAGTCTGGAGGGAATATGGGACACTGAGAAAATTACCCTTCTCTTTTTTGAATCTATGTGCAAAATTAACCCTGGATGGTGAAAAAAGGTTTACTTGTGGCTGATCTACAGTGTTGAAGAATGTTGATAACTGTTTGACAAGTTTATACTGTAACACTGCTGTGATAGAGTTCGTACACAAGAGCATTTGGACTCAGATGCAGTTGACTGTTATGCTAGAAACAGTGTAGCATTGGATACAAAACACTGGGAGAGCTAAGGTATTGCTCATGGCAGAGGATGAATGAAGCAGTAGCTGGAGTAACAAGAAATGAGTTCTTTGTAACCGGGGTGGCTGTAAGTTGTAGTGCTATATGGTGATAAAGGAATTTATGGGGCATGTTAGAAGAGAAGAGATGATGGGTCTTGGAACCGGGATTATCAGTTTTTGAGGAAGTCATGTGAGAGGAAGCGCTGGAACCTTTAGGGAAGACGGAGGATGTTGCATTGATAACTTCTGTGCTTAAAACTGTTGCTAATCTAAAGGTTCCCGCATGTACTCCCAATATACTTTTTATGAAGAAAATTCTGGTTGGAATTTATGGGATTGAAATTTAAAGATCACCATTTCCTCTTTTTTCCATTTTATGTAGGATTCTGCGTCGCATTAATTGTCAACATCTCTCTAAATTTAGTGTTACTCACCTACCTTCCTCGACAGTCCTGCCTGACTGTTGCAGGTGTTTTGTCACACAATCCCTCCATCTTTTGAATGGATGTCAGTGTCTCCCATTGCAATTTTTCTGGTTCTCCAAATTGACCTTGCCAGATGTCGTCTCCTTTCTGGCACTTGTCATTAAATCAGCACAACTTGTTCTCCTGGAGCTTCTTTGCAGTTTGGGGTACTTTGGCTTCAGTTTTGATATCTTAATTTCTTTGTCTGTCCTACAATATGCATCATACTGTGTATGTCCTTCATTTCGATCAGCTCTAGTTTCCACAACTGCGCTGCCATCACTGCCATGTTCCTTATGGCGTACAGAAGCACTGGCTGTATCACTGTTTTGTACACCTTCGCTTTCATCTTCTTTGGGATTCATCAGTCACACGCTGTCCTGATACGTTGTGCTAGCTGCCTGCAAAACCTCTGAGTCTAGCTTTGACTTCCTCTTTCTCTTCTTCTCAACCACACCTAAGGTGTAGCTAGGCAAACTCTTTGTACTCTACTAAGTACAAATTTCTCTACTTAGAGAAACCATGTCTTTTTTCGGTCATGTCTACAGCTATTTAAAGTAATACATCTAATAAGAGTTTCATAGATTGAAAATATTGTAGAGGAAAAGTGCTGCAAACATTTGTTAAGTGCTGGGGAGACGTTTAAGTTTTTTAACTGACAGGTAGGTTGACGGTAGCAATAAGAGGACATGAGTAAGAAATTATATTCTCTGGCTACACCCCTAAATCACATCTAACAGATGTTTGAAGCTGTTAGCATGTAGAGTTGTTTTCCCTTGTATCTCAGTTTTCATATACTTCTGACTTCCGCTTTCTTTTTGCTGCCACGACCACTGTTTTCTGCCTGTACTCTGTTTCATCCCATGTGCCTTCAGTTTTACATTCCAGTTCCTTGTCATTGCTGACGTTCCTCTACAGATGTCTGCTTGTAGTGGCACATCATCTTATTCCACAGTCATCTGGATGTGCCTGCTGCTATACTTTGATGGATAATCTCAGGTTCATAGGTTCATAGGACGATACTAGGCTATTGGCCCAGAGGCCCTTGTAAGCCTAGCCAAGAATTTCACCCATGTTCCCACAAAGTCAGCACCTGTTTTCCCTGTCCAGCTGGGACGCAGGTGGGATCCCAGGGGTATATTTTTTGTTTCCCATCCAGTCATCCAGGTTCCTCTTAAAGAGGGCTAGTGAGGCACTCTGCTTGACATGGAGATCCACTTCTTCCCTGACACAGCCAACATTTTGATTATGTCTGCTGCGACCACATCCAAGACTATCATTTTCCTTGACTACATTTTTCTTAGTGTATATTGTATTTCTTATTTAACCATAGCGTAGCCACATGAAGTTGCATGTTGTAGAGAAGCCATATCAAAACCATAGATTGTCTGGAAATTTTTTGTACTAAATATAATTACATGAAGCTATCATCATACTGAAGTAAATTTGATGTCATGACGATTTGCAGACAACATATTAAATATACGACATGTTTTCCCCTCTAAAATGGTGCCAGTGAAAGACATTTTTTGTTGTGCTCAAACAATGTGTGTGGTTTTAGACAAGCCTGTTCCTGTTTTTAACAAATATGGTTTGTGTGGTAGAGATGGTTTTGTTATACTTTTGTAGTGTTATTTTCTGTGGTAAAAGGAAAGGCTGTTTGTTATTGTACAAGTCAACCACAGTTTTGTTAATGTTTTTGTTTTAGGGTTGTAGGTCATCTAAAGCACAAGACACTGTGCTGAAATAATTTGTATGTCCACAAATTGGTCATACAAGTAACAGTTGGTCTGTGTCAGCATGTTGTTGTGTCTTTCAGCTTTTCCCAGTTAGGGGTCGCCAGAGTGGAACTCCGGTCCGCTAATGATTGGCAGTAGAGTATTACGTGCCGAGTTGCCAACTCTGATGCACAACCTTCAACGAAGGTCGCCCATTCACGCATGTCTCCACACAGAAGACGTTCTAGCTGAGAATCGAACAGGACAATGTCTTACTGTGAGGCGACAACGCTACTGCAGCACCTCTGTGTCAGCATGTAAGACATTAAAAGTTTTTATGAGAATTGCTGTTTTAGGATTTGCTTAGAAATTTGGGTGTACATGCTGCAAAAGAGAAGTCAAAGTTTTTAGTGATGTAAAAAATGTTATGTAGTGATTTTCCTATGAAGAAAGAGTAAATAGTACAAAATCCCCTGAGGGGAAAGTTACAGTCTCCTGTGGTGGAAATTACAAAACAAGTTGAACTCCCACACAGAGTTAGACCTGATGGAGATGATGAAAGTTTCTGTGTACTAATAAAACCAAGAGAGTTAAGAAAAAGAACAAATGCCAAGTGTGTGTGTGTGTGTGTGTGTGTGTGTGTGTGTGTGTGTGTGTGTGTGTGTGTGTGTGTTTATCTGTGGAAGAACATAGGAAAAGTCATATTTATAAAATCTGAAGAAGACTAACATTTAGATCTTAGGTGGAGTAACAAAGAAGATTTTAATAAAAATGAGAATTGTTACTTGGAATGTGAAACTATCACTTTATGCTGTACTGATGAGCTAATAAGAAAAGGAAAGCAATTCAGTCTGCAGTTAGTGAAGTTTGACTTTACTGGCTTGAATGCATCAATAAAAATGTTGGAGGCCCTTGGTGGTGTAGTGGTTAGGATTTGGCACTCTCAGTGCCACTGCCCAGGTTCAATTCCCAGTCAGGAATTTTCCATGGATTGCAAGGGTATGGTAGCTAGGTCCAAGGATGTCATTGTTCTGCTGTACTCAGCCTCATCGGACCAATCATTGAGTATATTGCCCTCCTTCTGTATGTACCTGATCAGGTATATGCAACAACTGGAGCATCCACAGAGGTTCCTCACAAAAAGAACACAGAGCGTAAATAACATGTCCTTCACTGGCCACCTAAATGCCACATCTCTGTACTGTGCCTGACCTACAAAGCACCCCCTGACTCCACTCTGATTGACCTGTTGCACATCAGCAAAACAAGTATA
Organism: Protopterus annectens; assembly: GCF_019279795.1. Classification (NCBI taxonomy): domain Eukaryota; kingdom Metazoa; phylum Chordata; order Ceratodontiformes; family Protopteridae; genus Protopterus; species Protopterus annectens. Next base: position 434,595,748 of record NC_056740.1, on the reverse strand, counting down.
GGTTCATAGAACCTATACTAGGTTCATAGATTAATACTAGGCTAACTGCCCTTACAAGCCATTTTAAGCCTAGTCAATTATCCCTTGTGAGACTCAAACCCTGCACCTTGTGTATATAAGGCCAACGCCTTAACCATTAGCCACCCTCCCAATGTCAGTATCATCAGAATTACCTGCTCTAGGGATCTAAACCTCATCTGATACATAAATAGAACATACTGGAGGGACAAGTATGTGTCTTAGAAATGATCCCTTCTGTGGTATAGGCTTTCCATTCATGTGATGTAGAGTTCTTCCCTAACCCAATTCAAGCATAACTTGGACCAGTGGATGAAGAATCAGAAATTTACCCCTGGTCTGGCGCCTATGTCTCTAGAAGACAGAGGCAGGCAGCCTGTCCATCCTTGACTGCCCATGCCATAGCCTACATATACCCCTTAAAATAATCTTAGACTCTCAAAACTTATATTTGGAAAGCATGGCTAGTCTTAAAAAGGCACACTCAGGGTTTTAGCTTAGGAATCATATATGAACCTATGTGGGCTTTTCAGAAAAGAAGTTTGTTAATGGTAGTGGAAGAAACTGAAAAGGTGTATTTTTTCCACACATTTTTAGCTATGGGCGTATAAGAATTTCAGACATTTGATAAAGAGAGGAGGTGGAACACTGAAGACACAAGACTGAGGATGAACTACATTCTGTGGTAAAGATATACCCATTGAAAGCAAACAATGAAACTAACTGAACTCATATCTACAGTAGGTCTTCACATTTTTTTCTTTCTTTATCTTCAAAGCCCCGCATTGTTTTCTCCATCTACTGCTTTTCATTTGAGTAGTGGATTAAAATAATAATTCATGAAATTGCCATTGGTGGCCTAGCTAGTAGTTATGAAGCATGAGCGCAAGATGGGTAAATCGTGCAGCAGAAGATGCTACCAGCTGTAATACACGTATACCTCTCTTTTGTCTTCATGAATACAATATGGAGCTGTGTTTAAGGCTGTGTAAGGTTCAATATGGAAGACCAAAAAGCTGTAGAATGTGTTTTACAGTTCCACTTACAGACTCTAAGGAGTGCACGCACTGCTAATACAATTAAGATAACACCTTTTTTAAAGAAAATTATTTCATTTATAAATTTAATACATGATCCATCCCCTAAAATGTAAATCTTTACTCAGAGCTTTTATATTCCTCTTGGGACTATAATTTTATTATGGTGAAGGGTTTGCATGCCCCTGTGCTTAGAGCTGTATTGATGGAGCTTTATGTGGCTGGTAAGGTCAAATTTGGAATATTGGACTAAAAAGGGAGTCGAGTCCAGACAAAAAATAAAATATCACAAGAGATGACCCCCATGATAACATGGTTCTTTCAAGAAGGGGAAAAAAAAGAAATATATATATATATATATATATATATATATACACACACACACACATATATCTATATATGGTACTTGCGTATTATCGCAACCAAATTGTTTAATTCAAGAGCGGATGCTTTCCGCTCGTTTCTCAGTCCAGGAAATGTGGTCAGATTGTGTAGTGAAGTGTGTGCATGTCACAGAAGTGTGTGCTTTTACTTGTAAGTCACAACCGGGTTAATTTGGACCTGCAATGTTGCCTTTGTGGTATTTCCTCAGTTCTGCAAGAGACACAGTCTCTCAGGACCCCGCACTCTTTCTGACATGTAGGAGTGTGTTCATTTTTTACATTAGCCTACTTGTACAACTTGTGAAAAAAAAATGAAAGTAAATCCAAACCATCATTATTGTTTGTGGCTTTGCCTTCTGTGAAGGATTCCTTCCACACAGCGAAAGAAATCCGTTCACCATAACGACTCCAGTCCTGACAAATCAAGCGTGCATGTGTAATGCACACATAAAACGGAAGAGTGTTTTCTGAAAAGTTGCTTTTACAGAAACTAATCCAAAGTTATTCCCCAGTAGTAAACACTCTGAAAAAAGCATTACAGTGTTTCAGGGGCTGCTTTGTATGGAAGTATGTGAAACTGGCAACTGAGAAAATCTGGTTGCAATAATACGTAAGTGCCATATATATATATATATATATATATATATATATATATATATATATATATATATATATATATATAGGTTTACCTTGACAAAAACAAACCTGTTGAATGTTCAGAATAGCAAGAAATAACGTTGCAGGATGAAACGTCAGCTATTTTGAATGTCGGCAGTTGACAGGTCGAAACCCAATGCCACCCAACCAATTACTGGACCTGATTAGACAGTGCCAGAATTAACTGGTGGGACCATGACCATTTCTGTAGATGAAGTGGCCCCAGCAATTGAGCAGTGCTAAGGTGGAAAGGCTACAAGACTAGACAAGATACAGATAGAAATTTGAAAAGTGATGGTCGGCATTTGGGTTACCATGGTTAACCCTCTTCTTCAATGTTGTGTAGAAGTGGAAGATAATAGGCATAAGCTGACAAACTGGGGTGGTAGTCCCAATTTTCATAGAGGGGGCAGGAGCTTGTGGTCTGATTGCAGAGGAATGATGCTTCTTATCATCTCTGGGAAAGCCTGCATCAGGATGCTGGAAAAGTGACTTTATTTAAAAGCTGAGTCTGTTTGGGAGGAAGAGTGTGGCTTCTGTCCTGGATATGGAATGGTGGCTTGATTCTTTGTCCTTCCTTGGATATTAGAAGGGAATTTGCCACTGTGGTGTACATTCAGCCTGGAGAAGGTGTATAGTTTTAGATCTAGATATGTCTTGTTTGAGGTGCTAAGGCAGTACAGGATCCTAGGGCCATGCCGAGTACCACTGGATCACTGTATTTGGAGAGTGACAGGTGTATTTGCATTCACAAGGCAATAGTTGACATGACACCCTGACCCAATGTAGAAAATGGGAAAAAGGGGATTGATGACGATGATGATGATGATGACGACGATGATGACGATGATGATGATGATGATGGAGCTGCGTTTGCATTCTCAGCATTACATCAGGTACATTTAAGGTGAGTATAAGAGTTTTCCAAGGGATTGCCCTGTTTCGCCTCCTGATGTCCACTTCTGTGGATTCACAGGCCGCTACTGAGACCCTTTCGGAGTCCGGTATGCCGCAAAACTCTTCTTCGACTAAGGATCCTGTGGTTGTCTCTAACTTGGATGGGTGTGGAGCCGCTGAGCAGGCACCAGCTTCCGAGGAAGTTCTTCGCACTGCCGATTCTCGACACAAACCGACGTCTTCTTTCGCAACTACCGTTCTTTTGAAAACAACTGAGTTTCTTAGGCCCGGGGTACGAACCACACCCAAGAAACTGACGACCCAATCTCAGACACCTGCTTCCTTGCCTCAGTCTCAAATGCTTAAAATAGCGGATGACTTTATCATGCTGATCAGGGAAAGACAAGTTACCCCCCTCCAAAAGGAAAAGAGATCTGTCCCCTGTAGTTTTGTCTGAACAAGAGTCAGATGACTCTGATGCATCTGAATATGAAGACATGCAACCCCTCTCTACGTATGAAGATTCTGGTGCAGACGATTCCATCCTTTCCGCCTCTCCCCCAGAGGATTTTCCTTTGGGGAAACCCTTCATACCTTAAGGGAGAATTTCCAGCGGGAGACTCAGGGAATTCTTAGATCTTCCACAGCACAGACCCTTAGCCATTCCCCCAGTCCTGGATGTTGTGGAGGATGTTTTCCTGGAATCCAGCTTGACTCCTGACACCCTCCCTCCTGCACCCAGAAAACCAGACAGATACTATAGAGTCCCTGACTCACACACATTTCTTTTTAAAAATCCTACTGCTGCCCCTGAGGTAATATCCCAAGGGCCTAAAGGGATTAAAGCAACCTCTGCTAAGAATCCCACCCCCTCAGATAGGGATTCCTGAGCACTAGACAGGTGGGGTAAAAAAGTATACACCTCAGCTACTCTTGCTATCAGGGCACTAAATTGTCAGTTCCATTTGCTAAAATTTCAACAACATACACTGGAACTTCTCAAACAAAATATGTCTTCCTTTCCTGCTTGTGCAGAATCTAAAGGGTTACAAGAGTTAATGCATTCTGCAAGTCAGGTAACTAAACACACCTTGCGCTGTGATTTTGACTCCCGAGAAGCTTCTTGCAGGGCAGCAGTCACTGAATCTGTCATTAGAAGGCATGCATGACTTAAGAAACAGCCCTTGCCAGACCATGTCAAATCTAAATTGTTGGATGCCCCCTTGCACAAAGACAACTTATTTGGCACTAAGGCAGAAGAGGTCTTAAAAAAGATGGAAGAAAAAGCAAACTCTATGTAGGCAGTTAAGGATTTCTTACAGGTCCAGCCACCCAGGTTCAGCAGGCATTGTCCCACCAAGCCATCCTTTCCTGCTCCCACTAAGCCAGTCCAGCCCAGACCCCGGGGAACCAGACCACCCAGACAGCAGCCACAGGGAATGTAGAGATCTAAGCAGTGGACTACCTCCACTTCAAAACCAGGGAGTTATAAGCCGCCCCCTTATGGTAAGAACTCACAATGACTCGCCGCCCCCACCCCCTCCCTCTGCCCACATTCACTTACCCCTAGGAGAAAAACTCTCCTTTCACGCAAGCAACTGTGCCACCATTACCAACGACCGCTGGGTTCTCAACATAGTGTCCCAGGGATACAAATTTTCTTTCAACACCCTTCCTACCACAAAAGTTTTCCCAGATCTACCTCCAAACCAGTGGGCAGAGGGGCAAAAGCAAGTCCTTTCCCTATTCTCTATGAGGGTAGTAGAGCACATTCCTACAGAACAGAGAGGCCAAGGTTTCTACTCCCGACTTTGTCTGGTACCCAGAAAAGAGGGCACCTGGTGCCCCATCCTCAGTCTATCCATTCTAAACACCTTCCTGGTGATCCCAAAATTCAAAATGCTCACCCTCCATCAGCTGCTACCCATGCTCTCCAAGGATGCTTGGCTAGCCACCCTAGATCTAAAAGAGGCCTACTTCCACATTCCTATCAGGGGATCATGCAGGAAATAGTTCGGTTTCAGGGCAGGATCTCAACACTTTCAATTCTTTGCACTTCACTTTGGCTTATCTACTGCTCCCAGAGTTTTCACAAAATGTCTGGCTCCGGCCATTGCCTTTTGCAGACAAAGGAATGTCCAAATTTACCCATACTTAGATGACTGCCTAATTCAGGCAGACAGTCAGGAAGTGCTGCTCAAGCACCTGGCCTTTGTAAAGTCCCTACTAACCTCCCTAGGGTACACAATCAATGAAAAGAAATCCAAACAGGTGCCACCCAAAGGATTATATTCCTGGGAGCAAGCCTGGACACAGCATCCCAGATGGCATTCTTTACACCAGAAAAGCAAATTTTCCTGACAACCTACTTCTCACAACTAGCCACCAGACCCCAGCTATCTGCAGGGAAGATCCTGCAAGCTGTGGGGTTCATGGCATCTTGCATACTACTCATTCCATATGCCAGACTGCATATGAGGAAACTTCAGTGGTACCTAAAAAGCCTTTGGTGTCAATACTGTCAAGACCTGGAGACTCTTATACCTAAAATTCCTTACCTCAGAAAAGCTTTTCTTTGGTGGGCAAGAGCATGTTCCCACAACAAGGGACTACCTTTCTCACCACCCCCGGCTGCCCAGACCCTCACCACAGATGCATCAGACGTGCACAAATGAATGGCAGGTGCATACAGGGCCAATGGAGCCCACAGCAAATCCCTCTGCACATCAACCAAAAAGAGATGATGGCTGTCCAGCACGCCTTGATAGCGTTCAAGCCCCTTCTCTACCCAGGGGCTCTCCTGATCAAAACAGACAACACCACTATAATGTGGTATATCAACAAGTAGGGAGGGACTCACTCCTACCCTCTATGCAGGCTGGCCATAACCCTTTGGCACACAGCCTCTGCCATACAACTCCGCCCTTTAGCACAATTCCTACCAGGTTCTCTCAACTCTCTGGCAGACCAATTAAGCAGAAATCGTCTGTACCCACACGAGTGGCAGCTCAACAAAAGAACCTTCACCCTAATAACTCAGAAATGGGGCATCCCGAAGGTCAAATTTTTGCCTCCCACACCAGCCATCAGCTCAGCAAATTCTGCACCAGGGAGCATCACTGCATGGCTTGGAAAGTGGATGCCCTGTCCTTCCCCTGGGTCAGTCTATCGGTTTATGCCTTTCCTCCACTATGTCTCATCCCCAGGGTACTGCTCAAAATAAAGGATGAAAAGCCAAGGACAATTCTTATACCTCCAGACTGGCCTTGCCAGCACTGGTACCCCTTGCTGCGCAGCCTGTTCCTACTGCCACCATGGCATCTTCCTCAGATTCCAAACCTCCTGACCCAGAGGGAAGAAGAATTCATGCATCCCTAATTGCAGACACCCAATTTGGCAGCTTGGCTTATTCCCTAACCCCGGATCAATCTGCCAATCTCAGTAAACAGGTTCTAGATGTTACCCATGAGGCCAGATGCCCTAGCACTAGAAAGTCTTATGCTGACAAATGGAAAAGGTTCTGCACCTGGATCCAGGCTAAGGGGGCCAATACGGCACAGCCCTCCCTCTCTCTCATCCTGGATTACTTAGCTGACCTACTCTACACAGTGGCCTCTCTTTTTCCTCTATTAAAATTCATGCCTCTGCTATCTCTGCTCATTTTCCCACTGAGCAGCCCCTTTTCTCACACCCTCTGATCAAACAGTTCCTAAGAGGGGCTAGCAACCTGAGGCCACCCAGAAGAGCACCAACACCAGCTTGGGACCTTAACTTTGTGTTGGAAAAGCTCACCCTGCCCCCCTTCGAACCAGCTTCTTCTGCAGAGCTAAAATTTCTGTCCTGGAAGACACCTTTCCTTCTGGCCATCACTTCAGCCAGAAGAGTCTCCGAGCTGCAAGCACTCATAGCTGTGAAACCCTTCATCATCTTCCATGCTGACAGGGTATCCCTCAGGACTAACCCATCTTTCATGCCCAAGATGGTGTCCAGTGTGGCTCTCAGCCAATCCATTAATTTGCCCACCTTTTTTCCTAATCCACAGAACAAGGGGGAAATGATCCTGCACTCTCTAAATGTGCACAGACAGCTCAGATTCTATCTAGACAGGACTAAATCCTTCAGAAAGTCTGATCAATTGCTGGTTAACTTTGCTACAGGAGCAGAAGGCAAAGCCATCTCCAAACAAACCATTTCCAAATGGATAGCGCACTACATCCATTTCTGCTACAAACAACATGGAAAGCCTCCCCCAAGGAGGTCAAGACTCACTCCACCAGAGCAGCCTCCACCTCTGCAGCTTTCCTCAGAGGAGTCCCCACCAGAGACATCCTGGAGGCTGCCACCTGGACATCTGTTCACTCTTTTACCAGACATTACCACCTGACTCTCTTCTCCAAATCCAGGACAGGATTTGCCTCTGCAGTCTTGCAGGGCATCCTAGCCAGCCCCTAGTTTCCTTGACTGCCTCCACCCATTTCCTCAGCTTTGGGAATCAACCCAAATGTGATGACTGCAACAGTGAAACATGAAGACCATAGTATAATTGTGTACACTTGCTGTAAATATAGATGTTCGAGTGTTTTCACTGTTACAGCCCTGGTTTCCCTCCCTCCATCCCTCTTTTTTCTTCTCTTTCCTTACAAGGGGCATATTGGTATTTACTTTCTACTGGTGGGCTTCTTCCACCAGAACCTGGCTCCTACTTGGGGGCTCCTGATAGGTTAGGGCAAGACGTCTGCTGCCTTACTTTATACAACACATGACCAGATGTCAGTCCTGAAGCGACAGCAACTGATGCAGAAATACTAAGCCTCTGGTATTCAGGCCAGCCGGGGGCTACCCTGGCAGGGATAACCCAAATGTGATGACTGCAACAGTGAATACACTCGAACTTCTACATTTATGGTAAGTGTACACAACTGTACTTTTAATCTGCTGTCGCTAGGATTATAAACTTTTCTTTTCTGTCTTTTAAATGTTGACAGGCACAACATTACTTCATATGTATACCTGATTCTTAGGTTGGCCACAACTCCCAGAAGTGTTCAGAGGGGATTCTCCTCTACAGGTCAGACAGGCACAACATTACTTTTCTTTTCCCTTCCTCGTTTGCAGTCTTTCCCTTCAACAAATACTCCCCTGACCATCCCTCACCTCCACCATGAGACAGCAGTAGGGAAAGAGGTACTGAAACTTCTCAAACACACAGCTATTTACACTGTGCCTGCAAACAACAACCCTGGAAAAATAATAAGCTTCCATGTATTTTTAGTGCTAAAAAGATCAGAGACACCAGACCCATTTTTAGATTAGAGCAGCCTAAAAACCTACATCCAAGAAGAAAAGCTTTGGCATCTGCTCTCTTTTGTGTCCAAGGGAGACAAAATGGTCTGTTTTGAGCATCAGAACACCTGTCTGTACATCATGGTCAGACATCATTGCAGAAAATACATCTGCTTCCAATAGGGAGTCCACCATTTCTACTTCAGGACCTTGTCTTTCAGCCTTACCTCACTCACTGGATTTTTCAAAAAATGTATGGCCATACTGCTGGGCGCCTTAATGCTTATCTACATGAAGAAAAACTTTAATTTGTCCAAGTCTTAAGGATGCCACCAGAGTCACTGCAGTGTGAATCCAAGATGGTTGTGGCTTTTTTATCATTAGCAAGACTGCTGGCCTTTTAAACCATGATGTCAAAACACATGGTAATTCAGATGAAGCACTGTTGGGGATGTTGGGATGTTTCTTCATATTCTGGACCTGTTGGCAGAATCCACCCCCGCACCCCCCACAGATACTGCAATCATGATTTTGATAGCATGTAAGAGAATATCTGTTGGTCTGGTAGTTTAATGCAGAGAAGTAAATCTATGAGTGGTTAATAAGTTTCATCCTACAATCCATGGTTTGAGTCCTGCGGTCTTCATTTGCCTACTTAGTGATTCTGAACAAGCTGCTTAACCAGACATTGCTTCCAGAACACACCTGGAAAAAAAAAAAGACATTTGTGTCTAGTGGGCTTACCTAATTAGCAAATAAAAATAAAATCTGTTTTGATAGTTTCCAAATCAGGATGCATGCAGCTTGCAGTAGCCCTTAAATAGAAAGAAAATCTATATTAAGCTGAGTTATCTGTTAGTAATATATTTTCATGGAAAATGTAGTTGTTGAGCCAGTTGCATGTCATAGAGGGATAAAGACCCGACTGTAGCACAGACAACCTGAGTTTGATTAGTAGCTCTGACATCTGTAGATGTTGGCAGGGGTGGATGGGAGTGAGTGGCCACTACAGGCTCATCCACCTGGTGGGGAGGAAGGTGGCTCTGTCTTGCCACTTTGGTGATTCCTGGCAGGAGCACTAGGTGTTACACATGCAGAGTATGATCCAGGAGAACATGGTCTACCACTTTGCAGAAGCACCATCTGAAGGGATTCTTCATAAGGAGGCACAGACCACTTGGAAGGCAACATGCCATGGATTGAGCAGATACAGGAGTAGTCAACATAAACCTAGATCTTTGAGATGATCCTTTGGGTATAAAACATTGCCACCTACCTCCTCCAGTCTTTTGGGGTTTCCTGTTTTATCCAGGGCATGCTTCTCTTAGTATGCAATGATTTCTTTTCCTTACACTGATGAGTTAGAAAACAATGGAGGGTTACAGAAGAGACTGACCTAAGAGAAGGACTGGTGATGGATTGAGGATGATGGTGACATCCTTGAGATGTTCATCATCAGCCCCCTTTTCCCATTTTTTCTACATCCTTGAGATGTTCTCAGAGCTGAAAGTGGGCACTAGAGTAAACACATCTTTTGAGATGTAGTCAGAGCATTTTCATGACAGAGCCAGCATTGTAATGAGTAATACATAACTTCTTTTTTTAATTACGTTTTTGGTCTGCAGTGTTTGCCAGCCATCAGTCCCCTGCTGCCTATAAGCCTGTTCATTGCTCATTGGGTGAATGCTGTCTCCACTCCATTTGTTCCCACAAGTCAAGAGACAATTTTGAAATCATTTAGCAGGCATCCATTGGGGTTTTTATTAATGCTGTTCCCACATTAACCTGTCCTGTGCATGACTGTAGCATCTAAAGGGATGGGTGTAGTGGGGCAGCATTGTAATTTTCACACCTCCATGTGCAGAGCAACCAAAGTCTTGCCATTCTTATAGACCATACACCTGTGTGACCATTGTCTCCACAAGTGGTTCAGCCATGGAGGAGTGCCCAGTAAGTGTCCCCTACTCACGTGATTTGCGAGCTGATACAAGCCACTGCCACCACCCTCCGCCCAGGCTGTTCCACCACCTATGGTGGTAACTGAACTTTGAGGGGCTGTGTCACAGTCAGAACTTCATCACTCTGCACTAGGGAGCTGGATGTGATAACTACCTAACTTTTGTTTTTCTTGAAGTATCTCATCATTTGTAAACCTGTTGTGAAGTATAAGCATCTGTTAAGTAAATGCTCCTGATGTTTGTACATCATTACCTCTGCACTCCTTGCTTCTGCCACAGCAGACTGTATTTCCTTAACCCGCTTGTTCTGCATTAACAAAGCAGTTAGTCCTATTGTTTGCTATCTCATATGTCCTTGTCATCACTGTTCCATCAGTTTTTGTGTGTAATCCTTCCTTTTCCTATGATTTTGTATTAAACTGATGTCAGTTCCTTTTCTGGCTAATTTCTGTAAGTTATCATATTAGTGTAATGTTTTGCCAGCTCACTGTAAACACCTCACCCATTGCATCTTTTGGCTTTTTTTTTTTTTTTTTGCTGGTATGACATTTTGCTGTTTTGCATTATCCCATTATCTTGTCATGGTCCATCCTCTTCTCTGTTTTGAGTTTCCTTCTTATCTGTGCTGATTATTTTCACATACTTTATTATTTTATAAAGGTGTATCCACATTAATTACATTGCTATTGTTTTTCTTTTGCAGTTTGTCAGACCACCTCACACATTCCTTTCCTCCTTCCATTTTATTCTCTCTGTCCACCCATTACTTTATTAGTGGTGGTTTCCTGCCTTTCCTGCTGCGTCCCTGATTTCTGTAGTTCTGTTTGGGCAGGTCCAGTAAAAGTGACATGCTATTTCAACATGTAAAACACACTGACATTATGCAGCTGTCCATCGGACCACATTTACCACATGCTTGCTTTAAGCACACTGACATTATGCAGCTGTCCATCAGACCACATTTACCACATGCTTGCTTTAAGCACACTGACATTATGCAGCTGTCCATCGGACCACATTTACCACATGCTTGCTTTAAGCACACTGACATTATGCAGCTGTCCATCAGACCACATTTACCACATGCTTGCTGTAAGCACATTGACATTATGCAGCTGTCCATCGGACCACATTTACCACATGCTTGCTTTAAGCACACTGACATTATGCACCTGTCAGTCGGACCACATTTACCACATGCTTGCTTTAAGCACACTGACATTATGCAGCTGTCCATCGAACCACATTTACCACATGCTTGCTTTAAGCACACTGACATTATGCAGCTGTCCATCGCACCACATTTACCACATGCTTGCTTTAAGCACATTGACATTATGCACCTGTCAGTCGGACCACATTTACCACATGCTTGCTTTAAGCACACTGACATTATGCAGCTGTCCATCGGACCCCATTTACCCACATGCTTGCTTTAAGCACACTGACATTATGCAGCTGTCCATCAGACCACATTTACCACATGCTTGCTTTAAGCACATTGACATTATGCAGCTGTCCATCGGAGCACATTTACCACATGCTTGCTTTAAGCACACTGACTTTATGCAGCTCTCCATCGGACCACGTTTACCACATGCTTGCTTTAAGCACACTGACCTTATGCAGCTGTCCATTGGACCACATTTACCACATGCTTGCTTTAAGCACACTGACCTTATGCAGCTGTCCATTGGACCACATTTACCACATGCTTGCTTTAAGCACACTGAAATTACGCAGCTGTCCATCAGACCACATTTACTACATGCTTGCTTTAAGCACAGTGACATTATGCAGCTGTCCATCAGACTACATTTACCACATGCTTGCTTTAAGAACACTGACATTATGCAGCTGTCCATTGGACAACATTTACCACATGCTTGCTTTAAGCACACTGACTTTATGCAGCTGTCCATCGGACCACATTTACCACATGCTTGCTTTATGCCCACTGACCTTATGCAGCTGTCCACTGGACCACATTTACCACATGCTTACTTTAAGCACACTGACTTTATGCAGCTGTCCATCGGACCACATTTACATCATGCTTGCTTTAAGCACACTGACCTTACGCAGCTGTCCATCGGACCACATTTACCACGTTTGCTTTAAGCACACTGACATTATGCAGCTGTCCATCGGGCCACATTTACCACATGCTTGCTTTAAGCACACTGACATTATGCAGCTGTCCATCAGACCACATTTACCACATGCTTCCTTTAAGCACACTGACATTATGCAGCTGTCCATCAGACCACATTTACCACATGCTTGCTTTAAGCACACCGACATTATGCAGCTGACCATCAGACCACATTTACCACATACTTGCTTTAAGCACACTGACATTATGCAGCTGTCCATCGGACCACATTTACCACATGCTTGCTTTAAGTACACTGACATTATGCAGCTGTCTATCGGACCACATGTAACACATGCTTGCTTTAAACACACTGACATTATGCAGCTGTCCATCAGACCACATTTACCACATGCTTGCTTTAAGCACATTGACATTATGCAGCTGTCCATCGGACCACATGTACCACATGCTTGCTTTAAACACACTAACTTTATGCAGCTGTCCATCGGACCACATTTACCCACATGCTTGCTTTAAGCACACTGACATTATGCAGCTGTCCATCAGACCACATTTACCACATGCTTGCTTTAAGCACACTGACTTTATGCAGCTGTCCATCGGAGCACATTTACCACATGCTTGCTTTAAGCACACTGACCTTATGCAGCTGTCCATTGGACCACATTTACCACATGCTTGCTTTAAGCACACTGACATTATGCAGCTGTCCATCAGACCACATTTACCACATGCTTGCTTTAAGCACACTGAAATTACGCAGCTGTCCAACAGACCACATTTACTACATGCTTGCTTTAAGCACAGTGACATTATGCAGCTGTCCATCGGACTACATTTACCACATGCTTGCTTTAAGAACACTGACATTATGCAGCTGTCCATTGGACAACATTTACCACATGCTTGCTTTAAGCACACTGACTTTATGCAGCTGTCCATCGGACCACATTTACCACATGCTTGCTTTAAGTACACTGACATTATGCAGCTGTCCATCGGACCAGATATACCACATGCTTGCTTTAAACACACTGACATTATGCAGCTGTCCATCAGAGCACATTTACCACATGCTTGCTTTAAGCACATTGACATTATGCAGCTGTCCATCGGACCACATTTACCACATGCTTGCTTTAAGCACACTAACTATATGCAGCTATCCATCGGACCACATTTACCACCTGCTTGCTTTAAGCACACTGGCATTATGCAGCTGTCCATCGGGCCTAATTTACCACATGCTTGCTTTAACACACTGACATTATGCAGCTGTCCATTGGACCACATTTACCATGTGCTTGCTTTAAGCACAGTGACATTATGCAGCTGTCCATCAGACCACATTTACCACGTGCTTGCTGTAAGCACACTGACATTATGCAGCTGTCCATCGGACCACATTTACCACATGCTTGCTTTAAGCACACTGACATTATGCAGCTGTCCATCGGACCACATTTACCACATGCTTGCTTTAAGCACACTGACATTATGAAGCTGTCCATCGGACCACATTTACCACATGCTTGCTTTAAGCACACTGACATTATGCAGCTGTCCATCGGACCACATTTACCACGTGCTTGCTTTAAGCACAGTGACATTATGCAGCTGTCCATCAGACCACATTTACCACATGCTTGCTGTAAGCACACTGACATTATGCAGCTGTCCATCGGACCACATTTACCACATGCTTGCTTTAAGCACACTGACATTATGCAGCTGTCCATCGGACCACATTTACCACATGCTTGCTTTAAGCACACTGACATTATGCAGCTGTCCATCGGACCACATTTACCACATGCTTGCTTTAAGCACACTGACATTATGCAGCTGTCCATCGGACCACATTTACCACATGCTTGCTTTAAGCACACTGACATTATGCAGCTGTCCATTGGACCACATTTACCACATGCTTGCTTTAAGCACACTGACATTATGCAGCTGTCCATCGGACCTCATTTACCACATGCTTGCTTTAAGCACACTGACCTTATGCAGCTGTCCTTTGGACCACATTTTCCACATGCTTGCTTTAAGCACACTGACATTATGCAGCTGTCCATCAGACCACATTTACCACATGCTTGCTTTAATCACACTGACATTATGCAGCTGTCCATCGGACTACATTTACCACATGCTTGCTTTAATCACACTGACATTGTGCAGCTGTCCATTGGACCACATTTACCACATGCTTGCTTTAAGCACACTGACCTTATGCAGCTGTCCATTGGACCACGTTCTTGCTTTAAGCACACTGACATTATGCAGCTGTCTATCGGACCACATTTACCACATGCTTGCTTTACGCACACTGACATTATGCAGCTGTCCATCAGACCACATTTACCACATGCTTGCTTTAAGCACACTGACTTTATGCAGCTGTCTATCGGACCACATTTACCACATGCTTGTTTTAAGCACACTGACATTATGCAGCTGTCCATCAGACCACATTTACTATATGCTTGTTTTAAGCACACTGACATTATGCAGCTTTCCATCAGACTGCATTTACCACATGCTTGCTTTAAGCACACTGACATTATGCAGCTGTCCATTGGACCACATTTACACAAGCTTGCTTTAAGCACACTGACATTATGCAGCTGTCCATCAGACCACATTTACCACATGCTTGCTTTAAGCACACTGACTTTATGCAGCTGTCCATCAGACCACATTTACCACATGCTTACTTTTAGTTCACTGACATTACGCAGCTGTCCATCAGACCACATTTACCACATGCTTGCTTTAAGCACACCGACATTATACAGCTGTCTATTGGACCATATTTACCACATGCTTGCTTTAAGCACACTGACATTATGCAGCTGTCCATTGGACCATGTTTACTACATGCTTGCCTTAAGCACACTGACATTATGCAGCTGTCCATCAGACCACATTTACCACATGCTTGCTTTAAGCACACTGACTTTATATAGCTTTCCATCAGACCGCATTTACCACATGCTTGCTTTAAGCACACTGACATTATGCAGCTGTCCATCAGACCACATTTACTATATGCTTGCTTTAAGCACACTGACATTATGCAGCTTTCCATCAGACCGCATTTACCACATGCTTGCTTTAAGCACACTGACATTATGCAGCTGTCCATTGGACCACATTTACACAAGCTTGCTTTAAGCACACTGACATTATGCAGCTGTCCATCAGACCACATTTACCACATGCTTGCTTTAAGCACACTGACTTTATGCAGCTGTCCATCAGACCACATTTACCACATGCTTACTTTTAGTTCACTGACATTACGCAGCTGTCCATCAGACCACATTTACCACATGCTTGCTTTAAGCACACCGACATTATACAGCTGTCCATTGGACCATATTTACTACATGCTTGCTTTAAGCGCACTGATATTATGCAGCTGTCCATCGGACCACATTTACCACATGCTTGCTTTAAGCACACTGACATTATGCAGCTGTCCATCAGACCACATTTACCACACGCTTGCTTTAAGCACACTGACATTATGCAGCTGTCCATCTGACCACATTTACCACATGCATGCTTTTAGTACACTGACATTATGAAGCTGTCCATCAGACCACATTTACCACATGCTTGCTTTAAGCACACTGACATTATGTAGCTGTCCATTGGAGCACATTTACCATATGCTTGCCTTAAGCACACTGACATTATGCAGCTGTCCATCGGACCACATTTACCACGTGCTTGCTTTAACCACAGTGACATTATGCAGCTATCCATCGGACCACATTTACCACATGCTTACTTTAAGCACACTGACTTTCTGCAGCTCTCCATCAGACCACATTTACCACATGCTTGCTTTTGAGTATTTGGAGTTCAGAAGAACATTTGAACCACCTGTAGTACCCCTTTGACTGACCAGCATAACAAGTAGTCCCTTTTGCTCCTGTAAAAAACATAATGTTAGAGATTTTAATAATTTCGTTTACAGTAGACAACATAGCTTTAGTTTCTGGAGCCACATTCTGTACTCTGGAAGCCTCTCTACTGTTCTGCAACTGGAATAGTGCTTAAAACTTTGTCCGTATTTATTACAAGATTGTATATTAATAGTTTCCTAGAGTTATTGTATGACAAGGTATGCTATAGAATATGTCTATCCATCGCTGCTTCTTGCTTTTGGATAAACCTTATACTATTTAACAAAATAACTCTTTCCAAATATTTATTGATAATGGATGACACATTTTTTAAGGCAGAACTGCATATCACCCGTTGGTAAATGATTTGTTATAAAGTCATAATTGAGTATTGTATCTGTTATGAGGATCACTGCTTTTGATTAATAATACAATTAAACATAACATATATGAAGTATTACTCTATGAACTCTGATGAAGCATGTCCCTGTGGTCACATCAATGTTCTTCGTGTTTCACTGTCGCAGTCATAACGTTTGGGTAATCTGCTGGCAGGTTGCCCTCAGTCGGCCTGATTAACAAAGTCTTGGGTCCTGCGTCGGTTGCTGTCCCTTCTTCCATGACGTCAGGTCGTCAGGGGTATAAAACATGCAGCCGACACCATTACATCAATCTTTCTTGCCGCGCGGTGTCCAAAGCAGAAGCAGTTCGCAAGTGCCAG
Organism: Protopterus annectens; assembly: GCF_019279795.1. Classification (NCBI taxonomy): domain Eukaryota; kingdom Metazoa; phylum Chordata; order Ceratodontiformes; family Protopteridae; genus Protopterus; species Protopterus annectens. The sequence continues at coordinate 434,578,752 of NC_056740.1, read as the reverse complement.
TCGGCCGACTCCTGAAATTTTCATTTTCAAGTTTCAGAACTGAAGTCTTCAACTAAAAGCTAAGTACCATGTTGGGGAAACTTTTTCTTGCTCTTTACCAATGTCAATAAAAGTTAATAATTGCATTACTTGTGGGAAGCAAATACCTCATAAGGATTTTCATTTGTACTGTATTCCTTGCCTAGGCTCTAACCACAACGTGCCTTGCCGTCAGTTTTGTGCTAAATTTAATCAATGCACGATTAAATGTCGGTATATTTTTACTTCTAAATACTTTGGCTCAAGATTTAACTATCCAGAAATGTCGTCGGTTAGCAATCCGACTACCGGAATACCTAAAAAACACAAAGAAAAAGACAGAGACAGACCGTCGAGGTTCAAAACCAACGACGAGGCTTCTCCTAAGCCAGTCGTCGGTTCGCCGGTACTCAGTGAGGTGCTTTCGCAACCCCTGATACCCACTACATTTGATTTGTAGGCCTCTACTGAGACCCATTCAGAGTCCGGTATGCCGCGATATTCTTTAAGTATTGAACCTGCGGATGTCTCTACCTTAGATGGGTCCAGAGCCACTGAGCAGGCACCGGCTTCTGAGGGTGTTTTCAGACCTAAAGATTTGTATATTAAACTGACGCTATCTTCAAAACTAAGGCCAAAAAACATTTCTGTGTCTAAAAAAATGATGCTTGGGCCACGTGTACAGGCTCCAGTGCCTAAAAAACAAACTATCAAAATGGCTGAAGATTTAACTACCTTGATCAGGGGTACCCATCCCCCTCCTGCTAAGAGGCCTAGGCAAGGCACTGACTATGAATCTTCAGATCAGGTTTGTATTTCTTCTGATTCCTCTTTTGATCAGGAATTATCTATACCCACTTATGAGGACTCTGATGCAGAAGAATCCATCCCTTCTGCTTCTCTTCCTGAGGATTTATCTTTTGGAGAAACTTTACATACTTTAAGGGAACACTTTCACTGGGAGAGTCAGGATTTCTCTGAATCTAAAAAGAGACTTAGAGATTTTCTTCTTTTTCCTCAGCATAGGCCCTTGGCTATACCTCCTGTTCTAGACATTGTTGATGATGTTTTCTTAGAATCCAGTATGACTTTTGATTCCATGCCTCCGGCTCCTAGTAAGACAAACAGATATTACAGGGTTCCTGACTCCCACAAATTCCTTTTCAAAAACCCTACTGCTGACCCTGAAACCATTTCTCAGGGTCCCAAGGGCGTTAAGGCCTCTACTGCTAAAAATCCCACCCCTTCTGATAAAGATTCCAGGGTGCTGGATAGATGGGGTAAGGAGGTTTACACATCTGTAACCTTGGCAATCAGGGCTTTAAACTGTCAATTTAATATGCTTAAATATCAACAGCATGTCAAGGGTTTGCTTAAACAGAAAATTATGTTGATTTCTGACTGTGTGGAAAATAAAGAGTTGCAGGATTTATTACATTTAGCTGAACAAGTTGGGAAACATACTTTGCAATGTGGTTTTGATTCCTTGGAGGCCTCTTGCAGGGCTGCTGTAACTGGATCTGTGATAAGAAGGCATGCTTGGCTCAAGGAGCAAAGTCTGCCTGACCATGTTAAAGCAAAATTGTTGGATGCTCCTTTACAACAGGACAGTCTATTTGGTAGTAAGGCTGAAGAAGTTTTAAAAAAAATGGAATATAAAGCTAAATCTATGCAAACTGTGAAAGATTTCTTACAAGTGCAGCCACCCAGGTTTAGTAGGCACTGGCCTACTAAGAACTGATCTTTTCCAATACCCACTAGAGCCGCTCAGGTCAAACCCAGGCATTCCAAGGGCTCTAGGTTTCAGTCACAAGGAACTTTTAGAACAAAGCAGTGGGGTGCCTCCACCTCCAAATCTGGAAGCAACAAGGCACCTCCCTATGGTAAACAGTCTCAATGACTTTCCACTGCAATCACCAAGCACTTTGGCCGCCCCTTTGGGGGGAAAACTGGCACTTCATGCATGAAACTGGCAATTGATTACCCAGGACAAATGGGTTTTAAATATAGTATCCCAGGGATACAGATTTCATTTCCACACTTTGCCAATCCCAAACGGATGGCCAGATCTGCCTCCAAATCAGTGGGCAGAGGTCCAGAAACAAGTTATGTCCCTCTTGAATATGGGGGCTATTCAGCCAGTTCCAGAAAAGGAAAAGGGACAGGGTTTCTATTCAAGACTTTTCCTGGTACCCAGAAAAGACAAATCATGGCGTCCAATTCTGGACTTATCCATTCTAAATACATTTCTGGACATTCCAAAATTCAAGATGCTGACTCTTCAACAGTTACTACCTATGCTAGGCAAGGATGCCTGGTTGGTAACTCTAGACTTAAAATAGGCTTACCTGCATGTCACAATCAGGGAATCTTGCAGAAGATACATCCGCTTCAAAGCAGGCTATTTGTATTACCAGTTCTCTGCACTGCCCTTTGGCTTATTTACTGCACCCAGGGTATTCACAAACTGTCTGGCACCAGTAATTGCATTTTGCAGACAAAGAAATATTCAAGTTTATCCATACCTGGACGATTGTCTAATTCAGGCAGAAAACCAGGACACTCTTCTAAAACATCTGGCGTTTGTAAAAAGGGTTCTAACTTGCCTAGGGTACACCATAAACGAAAATAAATCACAACTGGTACCTTCCCAAAAAATTACATTCCTGGGTGCAAGCTTGAATATAACTGCCCAGATGACTTACCTTACGCCAGAAAAACAAATTCAATTGATGACTTACTTCAAACAGGTGGCCACAAAAACTCAGCTATCTGCAAGACAAATTCTGCAGGCCTTGGGGTTCATGGCCTCCTGCATTCTTCTAATTCCATATGCAAGACTGCATATGAGGAAACTTTAATGGTACCTAAAAAGCTTATGGAGTCAACATTGTCACAGCCTGGAAACAATGATTCCTATCATACCTTGCCTGCAACTAGAGTTCCTATGGTGGGCAGAGGCCTGCCACCAAAACAAGGGACTGTCATTCACTCCACCCCCTGCCGCCCAAACCCTGACTACAGACACATCAGACTATGCTTGAGGGGCGCATCTGGCAGGGAGATGCATTCAGGGAAAATGGAGCCCAAATCAAATGCACCTACATATCAATAAGAAAGAGATGCTAGCTGTACAGAATGCTCTGACAGCCTTCAAGGACTACCTTCTTCCAGGACAACTACTGATAAAGACAGACAACACCACAGTCATGTGGTACATAAACAAGCAGGGGGGAACACATTCCTACCCCCTTTGCAGACTAGCTATGGCACTGTGGAACATGGCCTTGACTTATCAAATACATCTACGGGATGTGGATGTCTAGGCTGATTAGCTTGTGGTCGGATCTGCCAGGAAAGCAAAATACTGTGGCAGACAAACTAAACAGATATCTTATGGACTCACACGAATGGAAACTGGAACTACAAATTTTCAACATGTTGACACACAAATGGGGGAGCCCAGACATAGATCTTTTTGCCTCACCCCAAAACTATCACTTAGACAAATTCTGTACAAGAATTCATCACGAAAAAAGCTTGGAAAGTGGATGCGCTATCCTCCAGCTGGAAAAATCTATCAGTCTATGCCTTTCCCCCTCTGCCTCTGCTCTCCAAAGTCCCACTGAAAGTCAGACAAGACAAACCAAAATTTATTCTGATTGCTCCAGACTGGCCTCGGCAACACTGATACCCGCTTCTGCGCAATGTGTTGCACCTTCCACTGTGGTACCTGCCACAGACACCTTACCTACTGTCTCAGCAGAACTATCAAATTCTGCACACTCAGCTCCAAACTTTGAATCTTGCAGCGTGGCTAATCAACTAATTTCACCCGTTACATCCCTCAGCAAATCTGTGATGGGTGTCATTTTGGAGGCTAGAAGACCTAGTACTAGAAAATATTATGCTGACAAATGGAAAAGATTCTGTGCCTGGAACCAAGCACAAGGAATAAGCACAGCAATGCCCAATATTCCTCATATTCTGGAATACTTAACTGAGATGCTTCATAAGGGCCTGTCTTTTTCTTCCATAAAAATCCATGCTTCTGCCATTTCAACTCATTACAACACAGAGCCTCCCCACTTTTCTCATCCTCTGCTAAAGCAGTATCTCAGAGGGGCCAAAAATTTAAGACCTCCCAGGAGAGCACCTACTCCTGCATGGGACCTCAATTTTGTTTTGGAAAAACTCACTCTACCTGCTTTTGAGCCAGCTGCTACTGCGGACCTAAAATTTCTCTCTTGGAAAACAGCTTTTCTTTTAGCAGCCACCTCAGCTAGAAGGGTTTCAGAACTACAGGCTCTTATGGCTGTGGAGCCTTTCATTATTTTTTACCCGGACAGGGTGGCTCTCAGGACCAATCCATCCTTTATGCCTAAGGTGGTATCCAGTGTGGCCCTTAATCAGACCATTCATCTGCCAACTTTCTTCCCAAATCCACAGAACAAGGGTGAGCGGATTCTGCATTCATTGGATATACACAGACAACTAAGATTCTACTTAAACAGGACAAAATCTCTAAGAAAGTCTGAGAAACTACTGGTAGCATTTGCTGCAGGGGCAGAGGGAAAGGCTATTTCAAAGCAGACTATTTCCAAATGGATAAGCCATTGTATTCGTTTCTGCTATATGCAACATGGTAAACCTGTCCCCAAGGGGATCAGATCTCATTCCACCAGGGCTGCATCTACTTCTACAGCCTTTCTCAGAGGGGTTCCTACCAGAGACATTCTAGAAGCTGCTACCTGGAGCTTGGTTCATACGTTCACCAAACATTACCATTTATCTCTCTTCTCTAAATCCAGAGCAGGCTTTGCCACTGCTGTTCTGCAGGGCCATATAGCTGCTCCTAATGCTGTATAAATCCATCCTCCCAACCATAGCTTTGGGAATCTACCCAAATGTAATGACTGCAACAGTGAAACATGAAGAACATAGTACAGTTGTGTACATGTACCATAAATGTAGATGTTCGAGTATATTCACTGTTGCAGTCCTGGTTACCCTCCCTCCAGCCCCCTATTTTTCTCTATCTATACCTCTCATTTCTGTTACTATCCTTAAAAGCCTTTTTGGTGTATTTGCCTTTGTTTGAAGGTATATGTTTTGTGTTTTATATTTTATATATATATATATATATATATATATATATATATATATATATATATATATATTTATATTTTGCTCCCCATTTGGGGGGCACCTGACATCTGGGGCAAGAAAAACTGATGTAATGGTGTCGGCTGCATGTTTTATAGCCCTGACGACCTGACGTCATGGAAGAAGGGACAGCAACCAATGCTTTGGAGAAATTTTTTACGGTGGTTTCCCTAATGGGGGCTGGGGGGTTGGGGCGGGATGTGGATGTCTAGGCTGATTAGCTTGTGGTCGGATCTGACCAACAAGGAATTGACCTCTGGTGTGGAACACCGGTCGCCCATGTTGGTAAAAACCAGGTCAAGGATATTGCTGCCCCTGGTGGGGGTGTGGATAAGTTGATCCAAGGCGTTGGAATTTATGAATTCCAGAAAACGTTGAGCAAAAGAGTTGGTACATGAGTAGTTTTCCCAGCTAATGGTGGGGTAGTTGAAATCGCCCATTATTAGGGTGTTGGGTTGTACCCTAATATTTGCCAGTGTATCAAGAAATGAGGAGTGGGAATCCTGGGGCATGGTGGGGGTTCTGTAGCAAGTTACAATTTGGATTGTGGTCTTGCCCAGAGTTAGTTGCACTTGGATAATCTCGGATGCATTATGCTGAGCAACTGGCCTGGAGGTGTGGATATCCTTAATGAATATGGACACGCCTCCACCTTTAGTGTTTCAGTCCAGGTTAGGTGGCCGAAAGGTGTGGTATGAATTATAGCCTGGTACTGCAGGGGTGCTCTCTGGAGCCTTGAACCAGGTCTCTGTCATTGCACAGATGTCGATGTTCTCCATTTTAAGGAGTGCCTCGAGTGAATGCATTTTGAGGTTTAGACTTCTAGCTTTGAGTAGCATTACCCTCAGATTTTGCTTGCTTGTACCTGTTACGGTGGTGAATTTGTCATTTCAACCTTACCTAAAAAGGCACTATAGGGGTGGCAAGAGCCTTAGCCAGTATCTGAAATCCCAAGGGTGACAGGTGCAGGCTATCTCTGGCAAAGCATCATGGTCTGTCGATCATGTCATCCCAGGCAGACAGATACTGGATCCCCTTAGAATGACACCAGAAGCTTAGCCAATTGGTGAAGTCAATCATTTTGTCCTTGTACTGTGGTATCATTCTGGGTGATGGCAGCATGCTACTCAGGGCTAGGGTCATACCTGTCTGGGCTACAAGACTGGAGAGGTCTTCCATGTCTCTTTTCATGTAGTCCAGGACGCCTCAGGTCATTCATACCAACATGGACAATGACAGTTATTTGTACTTGTTGTGGAGTGACCTGAGTGCATGCGTTATGTGGTGGATCCTGGAACCTGACAGGCTGCTGACAGTAACCTTCTCCTTGTTTAGCCTGGTGAGTGGAACATCAGTGTGCCTGACTGTAGAGTTACCTATGACTAGAGTGTTGGGTACGTTGTTATGCCTTATGGGCTGTGGTTGAGTGGCACACTGAGTTTGTGGGCTATATGTCATTTGGGTTGTGTTGGGGGGGGGTGGAGTTTGCATGCGTTTCTGCTTTGGAGGTCCCTGTTGCTTGAGCAGATTTTTATTGAGAGCCTCCACAAATGTAGGTGTATGTTTTGTGTTGCTATGTGTGTGTTTTGGTGGTGTAGGTTTTGAGGGACTATGTGATGAGTGTGGTGTGGTGCAAGTGTTTACCTTCTCCTCTTGACTGTCTAGTCCAGTCTTGGGTGAAGAGAGCTTTGCTTCCAGTTTGGCTATATAAGTGCATCTCTCACAGGTTGTAGTGTTGGGTGGTAGGAGGAGAGGGTTGTCTGTGTACATGAGGCAATTGCTGCATTGCCCCAAGATGCTCAGATTCATCAGGTAGACAGGAGAAAACACCGGGAGCTGGCCCTTAGACATGCCTGGATAGGTGCTTATTTATTCAGTACTAAAAACTGTTTTCCTCTAGACAAGTGAGGAAAGTTGAGTGTTGTAGTAATTTGTAGCTTATTTAGTGATTACTACTAGTTCTGAACAAGTGCTGAGCTCAAAGAAACAGGTTTGAGTGCTAAAACTAAAAAACTGGCTGGTTCTACAGGAAAATTTAAAGAGCAGACTTTATGGTGCCAAGAATAGTTTAACCCTAGCTAAGTGGCGATGCATAAAGTGTATATTTTTTTAATATAGCAGTAGCAAATGAGCAAACTGATTTAAACAAATTAACCAATAAAAATAAAAAACTGAACCCCGTTCCAGCAGTCTTTGATCAGACAAGTTCTAACTGCACACTCCTGCCACTAGGGTGCAGGGGAACCTTCTCCAAAAAAAGATGGACTGGATTAGTGCTCATGTTATACAAACAAAGCTAGATTCAGCAGGTCTGACTTTAGTCTATGCTACAGCAAACAAGGCGTACCAATTTGAAAAAGAAACAGTTCAAATAAGCGGGCACATCAAGCCTTTAACCAGAAACTCAAAGCTCTGAAGTGCAGAATCTACCCTCTCCTCCCACAAGAGTGCAGACCACATCTTCTTAGTGTAAAATAACTGGCCCGAAGCCCAAGTGCTTAAACCAGAACTAATACACTCTTAGAATAACAGACACTAAGCCTTCAATCAGCAACTCCCAACTTAGGATGTAAGCTACCTGTCCTGCCACAACAGTGCAGACCACAAACGTTCTTAATGTAAAACAAATGATGTTCTTCGTGTTTCACAGTTGCAGTCATCACATGTGGGTTATCTGCTTGCATTAGCCCTCAGTCAGCCTGATTATCAAAGTCTTGGGTCCTGCGTCGGTTGCTTTCTCATCTTTCATGACGTCAGGTAGTCAGGGGTATAAAGCATGCACCCGACGCCATTACACCAGTCTTCTGTGCAGTGCCCGAAGTAGAAGCAGTTCGTAAGCGCTGATCGGCTGACTCCTAAAATTTTCGTTTTCGAGTTTCAGATCCGAAGTCTTCAACTAAGGTAAGTACCCCGGTGGGGATCATTTTTCTTGCTCTAAACCGATGTCAGTAAAAGTTAACAATTGTATTTCTTGTGGAAAGCAAATACCTCATAAAGATTTTCATTCGTACTGCATTCCTTGCTTAGGCCCAGACCACGACGTACCTCGCTGTCAGTTTTGTGCCTTATTCAAACCTTGTGCTATTCATCTTCGGTTCATTTACACAGCAAAATATTTTGGTACTCTGTTCAATTATCCAGAAATGGCTTCAGTAAGCCACCCGACTACCGACATTCCAAAAAAACGCAAAGATAAAGACAGAGACAGACCGCATAGGTCGAAAGCTGCCGACAACGCTTCTCCTAAGCTAGTCACCAGTTCACCGGTACTCAGTGAGGCACTTTCACAGTCCCTGATACCCGCTACTTCAGATTCGCAGGCCTCTACTGAGACCCATTCAGAGTCCGATATGCTGTGAGACGCTTCTTCGACTGTGAACCTGCGGATGTCTCTACCTTGGATGGGTCCGGAGCCGCTGTGCAGGCCCCGACTTCTGAGGGTGTATTCAGGCCTACTGACTTACATATCAAACCGATGCCATCTTCTTCTTCAAGGCCTAAAACTCGATCCATGCCTAGAAAACTGATGCCCAGACCGAATGGTCAGGTCCCTATGCCTAAAAGACAAATGATAAGAATGGCTGAAGACCTTATTAATCTAATCAGGGGAAGCCACCCTTCCCCCTCTAAGAGACCTAGGACTGATTTTCTTTCTGATTCTTCTGATCAGGATTCTGAAATTTCTGTTTTCTCTGATGACCAGGATTTGCCCTTATCTACCTATGAGGACTCTGATGCAGAGGACTCCATTCCCTCTGCTTCCCCTCCAGAGGATTTCTCTTTTGGTGAAACCTTGCATACTCTTAGGGAGCATTTTCACTAGGAAAGGCCAGGATTACTCTGACTCCAAAAAAAGGCTTAGGGAATTCTTACTCCTACCTCAACACAGGCCTTTAGCTATCCCTCCTGTACTGGACATTGTAGATGATGCCTTTACGGAATCTAGCCTGGCCCCTGACTCTTTACCTCTTGCTCCCAGAAAACCTGATAGGTATTACAGGGTACCTGACTCTCACAAGTTCCTCTTTAAAAATCCTACTGCAGATCCTGAGACCATTTCATAGGGACCCAAGGGCATTAAGGTTACTACTGCCAAAAATCCTACCCCCTCTGATAGAGATTCCAGGGCGCTGGATAGATGGAGTAAGAAGGTATACACTTCTGCAATCTTGGCCATTAGGGCCTTAAACTGCCAATTTTATATGTTAAAGTATCAGCAGCATATCACCAGATTGCTTAAACAGAAAATGATGTTGATTCCTGACTGCTAAAAATAAAGATTTACAGGATTTAATGCATTCTGCTTAACAAGTTGGAAAACATACTTTGCAATATGGTTTTGATTCATTAGAGGAATCTTGCAGGTCTGCTGTCACTGGGTCTGTACTTAGAAGGCATGCTTGGCTTAAGTAGAAATCTTTGCCAGATCATGTTAAAGCTAAATTACTGGATGCTCTCTTAAACCAAGATTGCCTGTTTGGCAACAAAGCAGAAAAAGTACTTAAAAAGATGGAGGAAAAAGCTAAATCTATGCAAACTGTTAAAAGATTTCCTGCAAGTACAGCCTTCCAGATTTAGTAGGCAGTGGCCCTCTAAGAATTGGTCCTTTCCTGCCTCTTCCAGGCCTTCTCAGTCCAAACCCAGAACCAGCAGAGCACCCAGGCTTCAGTCCCAAGGTACTCACAGGCCTAAGCAGTGGGGGGCTCCCACTTCCAAAGCAGGGAGGAGTAAGACCCCCCCCTATGGTAAACTGTCACAATGACTTAACTCTAAATCTTCCAAGCCCTGCTCAACTGACTGTTCCTTTAGGGGGAAAGATTGCCCTGCATGCAAAAAATTGGGAATTCATTACCCAGGACAAATGGGTTTTAAATAGTTTCCCAAGGATACAGATTTCACTTCCACTCCTTACCAACCCCAAAATGGTTGGTCAGATCTACCCACAAATCAGTGGGCAGAGGCTCAAAAGCAAATTCTCTCTCTTTTAAGCATCAGGGCTATTCAACCTGTCCCAGAAGAAGAATGGGGGCAAGGTTTCTACTCAAGACTTTTCCTGGTACCCAGAAAAGACAATTCCTGGCGACCTATCCTGGACCTGTCTATCCTAAACACTTTTTTGGTAATCCCAAAATTCAGGATGCTAACTCTTCATCAGCTGCATGCTAGGCAAAGATGCCTGGTTGGCAATACTGGATTTAAAGGAAGCCTACCTGCACATCCCAATAAGGGAATCTTGCAGACGATACCTAGGCTTTAGAGCAGGCTACATGCACTATCAGTTCTCTGCTCTGCCCTTTGGCTTATCTACTGCACCCAGGGTATTCACAAAGTGCCTAGCTCCAGTCATTGCATTTTGCAGGCAAAAAAGTATTCAAATATAACCATACCTTGACGATTGTCTAATTCAGGCAGAAAGCCAGGACATACTATTAAATCATCTGGCATTTGTAAAGAAATTGCTAACATCTTTGGGGTACACCATAAACGAAAAGAAATCACATCTTGTACCCTGCCAACAAATTATATTCCTGGGAGCAAGCTTGAATACAGCTTCCCAGATGGCCTACCTCACGCCAGAGAATCAAGTTCATTTGACAGTCTACTTCAAACTGCTGGCCACAAAGACCCAGCTATCTGCAAGGAAAATACTGCAAGCCCTGGGGTTCATGGCCTCTTGCATTCTACTAATTCCATATGCATGACTGCATATGAGGAAACTACAATGGTATCTAAAAAGCCTATGGTGTCAACATTCTCAGGATCTAGAATCAATGATTCCTATCATACTTTGTCTACAGATACAGTTCCTTTGGAGGGCAGAGGCCTGCCACCAAAACAAGGGACTGCCGTTCACTGTACCCTCTGCCATCCAAACCCTAACAACAGATGCATCAGATTTTGCATGGGGGGCTCACTTGGCAGGGCATTGCATTCAGTCAAATGGAACCTAAATCAAATGCACTTGCATATCAATCAAAAAGAAATGTTAGCTGTATAGAATGCTCTGACAGCCTTCAAGGACCACATTCTTCCAGGACAATTATTGGTAAAGATGGACAACACCACTGTTATGTGGGACATAAACAAGCAGGGGGGGACCCACTCCTAACCTCTCTGCAGACTAGCCATGGCTCTGTGGAACACAGCCTTGAGCTACCAAGTGCACCTACAGTCTCCGTTTCTGCCAGGAAAGCTAAATATACTGGCAGACAACCTAAGCAGAAATCTCATGGATCCACACGAGTGGAAACTGGAACCAAAGATATTCAACATGTTGAGAAACAAATGGGGGAGCCCAGAGATAGACCTGTTTGCCTCCCCCAGAACTACAATTGGACAAATTCTGCACAAGGACTCCCCACAAACAAGCTTCAAAAGTGGATGCCCTGTCCTCCACCTGGAAAAGCCTATCAGTTTATGCCATTCCCCCTCTGCCTCTCCTCTCCAAGGTACTACTAAAGATCAAACAGGACAAACCAAGGACAATACTGATTGCACCAGACTGGCCACACCAACACTGGTACCCCCTCTTGTGCAGTGTGTCACTGCTGCCGCCATGGCACCTGCCTCAGACCCCTGCCCTGCAGTCCCAGCAGGAGGGCCAGATTCTGCACCCACAGCTTCAAACCCTGAACCTGGCAGCTTGGCTAATTACCTGATCTCTCCATTACCATCCCTCAGTAAGCAAGTGATGGATGTCATTCTGGAGGCAAGGAGGCCTAGTACTAGAAAATCCTATGCTGAAAAATGGAAAAGATTCTGTTCCTGGAGCCAAACTCAGGGGATGGGCACAGCAGCGCCCAATTTACCCCATATTCTTCAGTACTTAACTGAGATGCTTCACAAGGGCCTTTCCTTTTTCTCCATCAAAATTCATGCCTCAGAAATTTCAGCTCATTAAAATACAGAACCACCCCTCTTCTCTCATCCACTGCTGAAGCAATTCCTCAGAGAGGCCAGAAACTTAAGACCATCCAGGAAAGCCCCTATTCCAGCCTGGGACCTTAACGTTGTATTGGAAAATCTCACTCTACCTCCCTCTCAGCCAGCTGCAAATGCAGAGATGAAATTCCTTTCTTGGAAAACAGCCTTCCTTCTATCCATCACTTCAGCAAGAAGGGTGTCTGAATTACAGGCCCTCATGGCAGTGGAGCCTTTCATCATCTTTCATGCTGACAGGGTGTCCCTCTGGACCAATCTCTCCTTCATGCCCAAGATGGTATCCAGTGTGGCCCTTAATCAGTCCATTCATTTGCCAACCTTCTTTTCTAATCCACAGAACAAAGGGGAACGAATACTGCACTCCTTGGATGTGCACAAACAACTTAGATTTTACTTGGACAGGACTAAGCCTCTCAGGAAATCTGAACAGCTGCTAGTTGCATTTGCTGCAGGGGCAGAGGGGAAGGCCATTTCAAAGCAAACCATTTCTAAGTGGATAGGCCATTGCATTCATTTCTGCTATAAGCACCATAGAAAACCTACCCCACAGGGGATAAGACCACATTTAACTAGGGCTGCATCTACCTCTACAGCCTTTCTCATAGGTGTCCCTACCAGGGACATCCTAGAAGCTGCTACCTGGAGTTCTGTACATACCTTCACCAAGCATTACCACTTGCCAATTTTTTCTAAATCCAGAGCTGGCTTTGCCACTGCAGTCTTGCAGGGCCTTATAGCTGGTCCTAATGCTATCTAATTACCTCCTCCCATCCTTAGCATTGGGACTCTACCCAAATGTGATGACTGCAACAGTGAAACACGAAGAACATAGTAAAGTTGTGTACATTTACCATAAATGTAGATGTTCGAGTGTATTCACTGTTACCCTCCCTCCAGCCCCCAGACTTCTATTGACTATACTTCCATTCTTGTTTACTGTGCTTAAAGCTTTTTGGTGTATTTGTTTTTTTGGTTGGGGGTGTAATAGGGTTGCCAACCATCCAGAATTCTTCTGGACTGTCCTGAATTAAGGGGCATTGTCCAGAAGAATGGAAAATGCCTGTGTTGTCCAGAAACAATGATGCACTGTGCACATTTTCGTTTAGTTTAAAAAAATTAATTTTTTTTTTTCTTAGGGGCATTCTTCTTTAAGAACGCCCTTTGCGTCCGGGTGCAGATGACGAAAACAGTGTCTTTGCAACTGTTTACGTCTGTCTACTCACTGTCTTCTGCATGTGTGGAATTTGAATTATAAAGAAGATGGACTGTATGCTGAAAAGCCCCAGGCAAAGCACTAGTCCGGCTGGTGTTTGGTCTGAGTTTTCTCTAATCCAACACTGCGGCACATGTAAGTTCCGTTTTTTTTTCCCCTCAGCTCATACTGTGTTGTATTTTAATGGGGCAGGGTGCTGCAGTCCTGAGAGTATGTCCTCCTATGATGCGTAGTAGTAACTATGAACCTGTTTTCAGTTTGCCATCCATTTCCAATTGCAATATTACCGGCTTACCATTTTTTAACATAACATAGGCAATCCATTCTTCAAGGCAGCATGCATTGATTTGTAGATGAAACACTGAAATATAAAATTGTTTGCTAGCAGCAACTTTTCATTAGTTGCAGATCTCTTTAATGTGGAATTATTTAGATGACGTTTTACTTCTGCAGAGATTCTGCATATTGACCGATATTGGTGGATTTTAACGACATAAGTATGAATGGCCATTTATGGTTGAAATGTTCTGAATTGGGCAGTTTTGTCATTATTGGTTCATGTGTTTTGTTTCAGTGTTTACTGGCAAAATGTTTACAGCTATAAATTTAACACACAGTCTAACAAGTGGTGCTGTTACTGTCATCACATCATCACTGTCAAAAATAATAAGGCTTGTTGAGGGCAATGTGTTTGTGTGTGTGTGTGTCTAAAAGCTGCAAGTTGAACGTTAGCCATATGTTTTTCATTCGCTTATCAATGAGAAATCAGAAGTGTACAGAAAAGCATCTACCATTTTTGAGAGGTAGTTGGTATATGAAAATTACTGATGAGGCTTGTTGAGCAGCAGTGTCTGTCAAAGAGCAATATGGTTATCTTATTTATGTGAAGACTTCACTGTCACATCTCATCTGATGATGTACCCTCTCTAAAGGGGCATGCATAGTCATCTGGGACAGTATGTATGTGGGTGTTTTGTACTCAAGTACCCTATTAGAACTCTCTGAATTTTTAGTGTGAATTGGTTTAAAGGAACTAACATATGGCCATTTTCATATGGTTAACATATCCAACATTTTAGAGGATTGTGTTGCCACAGCCTGGCAATATATGCTATTTAAATATATCAGTAATATGCCAGTTTTGTTTCATTAGAGATTCTACATGAACATGAGCGTACCAGTCTTAAAGTTGCGATGGCTGCTAATTCATGTCTGCTAGCTGTTATTATGTATTAAAATTTAATACAATCAGGAAGGTGAATCAAAGAACTTTTGCTTGGCTTTAAAAATGTGTGCAAGGGGCCTATGATTTGAAAAAACCCAAAGGTACACTTAATCCACCACTGGCCAGATGCATTTTCTTTGAATGTAGGTTTCAATGCTGTTTCAGTGAATGTGAGTTTTAAAGGCAAAGAAGTATTAAAGCTATGTCTGTTTATGAGAGACTGTATTGCTTGTTTAGCAAATGGCTATTAGTATTTGTGCTGTAAAATTCGAAATAAAAATTTTACATTAAATCCAAGTATCTGTAATCATTGTAGAAGTAAAGCCGAAAACAGTATGCACACAGAGTTTTGAACAGTATTTATGGCAACTGGGGAGAAATGGAGAGATAGCCAAGTAATGGGACACCGGAATGACTACGTGTGTGTGTGTGTGGGGGGTACCGCATGTGTGTGGGAGGGGCACGTGTGTGGGGGGTACCGCATTTTGCTTTCATGTACATGTCCAGAATTTTTGACATGAAAAGTTGGCAACCCTAGGGTGTAACCTTGTATATAATTGCTTCCCCATTATGGGGGCACCTAACATCTGGGGCAAGAAAACCTGATGTAATGGCATTGGCTGCATGCTGACTACCTGATGTCATGGAAGATGAGACAGCAGTCGACGCAGGACCCAAGACTTTGATAATCAGGCCAACTGAGGGCTACTGCAAGCAGATAACCCAAATGTGATGACTGCAACAGTGAATACACTCAAACATCTACATTTATGGTAAGTGTACACAACTGTACTGTCTGAAGCCCAAGTGCTTCAACCAAAGGCTTAGAATAACAGTTACAATTTAATCAGGCTACTAACAAGCAGTAATAAATGCAGCAGAATAAATGCAATAAAGTAGGAAGAAACACAAATACAGTAAAAGCAGGTGAATAAAGTGCAATTTTTTTATATAACAATAGAAAACGACAAACTGATTTAAACAAATTACCCAATTAACCAGTAAAAAAGCTCAAAACTGAGCCCTGTTCCAGTAGTCTTCAATCAGACAAGTTCTAACTGTAGACTCCTGCCACTAGGGTGCAGGGGAACCTTCTCCAAGAAAGATGGCGTGGATTAGTGCTCAAGTTATACAGTTATAGTAGTGAACCAAGATGATGTTCAGATGGTCAGATACAGCATCAGAGAGGCATGGATAATTAATATGATACACTAAGAATGGTGAAGGCAGATAAGGGCCATGTGGCCCACCTAGCCCTGTCATTAGATGCTATAGAAGCTGCAAGCTCTGCTTATATAACATCTTCCTCCTCTCTATTCCCATTTATTATAAAGATGGCCTTACTCTATCCCTTGCAATCTTGAATCCAGTTTCTATTTTTGAGCCGGCTTTAATCTCTGTCAGAAGGGTGTTATAGTCATCCATAAGTTCTTCTGTGAAATACCACTTCCTTTTATCTCTTCAGTCTGCACAACCCTGATCTGCAAAATGTGCCTTTTTGTTCACAGATTTCCTTTAGTTACTTAAACTTTCTTTTAATACCCACTTCTTCTTTCCTTAAGACTAGACTTGTTTTGTATGTACAGGCCTTTGTGAATTTTAATGCAGACCATGAAACATTTTAATTCTGTACTCTGAACTGCGTCTCTCCTGTTTATGGTTTGTAGTTGAAATTTCTGGAGCTACTTATGGCAGGCACATAATATAACAGCATTTTAGAACATGTGTGTCTCTGCTACGCTTGCCAGTTATAAAACAAAAATATTGTTGCGCGGTAAGTTCTGACTATCTTCTCTTAGCATACGTGGCTCAGAGTCAGTGGGACGAGTCTCAGTAGTGATTCTGATAAGTATCTTAAGTGCATGCAGCATTGCAGCCTCAGAAAGTTGTGCAGTCATACCAGGAGCTTGTCTGACTTGATGAGATGGCAGCAGTGTTACTGTTTGTAATGTATAAGGGCCAGCAAGGTCACAAACATAGTTATTATATTCTCTACCTAGGGCAGAATGTTAAACACAGTTTGTAAACTTTTTAGTTACATTGTGCTTTCTTGTAAATATGAATTGCCTGAACATTTTTGCAATGTTGTCCACCTGGAGTCTTCCATTTGAAAGGGTCTTAGATTCTGTAGAAAATCCCAGTCAACAAATAAAAGTTGCACATTGCAAAACAAAAAAAAATGCAACATTAAAGAGAAATAAAACACATAGTGTTATGTATGAAGGAAACCTCCTTGTAGTGTCAGCCTGTGCCATTAGGCAGAGTCTTTATAGATGACTAGTTTGATTACTTTTTTCTGTTACTGCTCCAGTGAGTTGACCTTCTTCAGTGAAGAAATTGCATGAGGATTATGTGAAGAATACAGATGAAAGCAGATTGCTTGAAGAGAAGAAAGATAAAGGCAGGGCATCAAAGGATTACACAGGTGTGCAGGATGTGTGGGAGTGTGTGTCAGAGGAAGGTAGCCAGGAGATAGGCAGGAGGCTTGAAGGGGGCATATACAGAAAGAAACAGTTGCAAAGGAAAAGGGATGAATAAAACCTGAGCCAAGAGATAAGTGATTGCAAAAGTAACAGTTTTGTAACAGATTATATACTGATTTAGTACATTCTAGAAAGTAGTATTATTGTGGCTGTCAGATTGACATTTGAGCTATTGACATGTTCAGGATTGGTAATTTGCTGATAAGCTGAGGCATGATAAAGATAATAAATTATAGTGCACAGTGAAGTGTGAAAAAAGTTGGTAAGTGTAATGAAGTATGTGTAAAAACAACAGCAAAGTGTTAGCATATCTTTTCAAAATAATCTTTCACGTTGTAGTGAATGATCATGTACATCTGCATCTGGAGTAAGTTGTAAGAAGTTAATTCTTCCTTTTTTATGACTTTATGAACCTCACCTGTATCTGAGGCAGGGCTGTAAGCAGTATTTGTTGCGGCTTCATTCACTAATAATAACAACCTTCTCAGTATACATGAGGACTGCAGGGGAAATTGTCCATCTAAAGCAGGGGTGAGCAAACTTTTTGATTCGTGGGCCACATTGAGTTCTAACATTTGACAAAGTGGCCGGAACAGGAGCAGATAGATGGCATGCTTTGAAAACATCACCTCATTGGGGGAAAAATACACATCATGGGATATGGAGAAAACATGTGATATGGAGAAAACACTCCAGTGACACTATGTCCAGGTCCTCTGGACCATATCAAACTAGATCACATTCTTTGGGGCATTTTAAATCAAAAGTAATATTAGGACTTATGGAAAATGCTGCACAGACAAGGAGGGGACCGACTTATATATTCAAGTGCCTGCTTACATATTAATCCCTTGTGAACCAAACAGAACACAGTAATAACTGCTTCTTCTTACCTACTTAATAGTGTACTTTTAGGAGAGCTTAAATTAATAAGCTAGTAAATCATTTTACACGCAGATACATTTTCTGTCAGTGAAACTGGACATCTATTTAACTTCAGCAGGTTTTGAACAGTGATGCTGCAATCTATATACACACACACACACACACACACACACACACACACACACACACACACACACACACACACACACACACACACACACACAGAATCTTGTCAGCTTTCATAATTCACTTTCTCTCCAATCGCTCACACACACATACACTATTCACCTTTCAAACCTGCATTCAATCACTTTCTCTCTCTGATCGCTCACACACACACACACACACACACACACACACACACACACACACACACACACACACACTTCACCTTTCAAACCTGCATTCACTCACTTTCTCTCCAATCGCTCACACACACACACTCTTCACAATTCAAACCTGCATTCACTCACTTTCTCTCTCCGATCGTTCACACACACACACACTCTTCACAATTCAAACCTGCATTCACTCACTTTCTCTCTCTGATCACTCACACACACACACATTTCACCTTTCAAACCTGCATTCACTCACTTTCTCTCTCCGATCATTCACACACACACACACACACACACACACACACACACACACACACTTCACCTTTCAAACCTGCATTCAGTGATTCACTCACTTTCTCTTTCCTATCGCATACACACACACACACACACACACACACACACACACACACACACACACACACACACACACACACTCTCTCTCTCTTACCCTGAGTAGTGCTCAGCATCTTCTGTTCAATCCATCCTCATGTTGCTGCTGCTGCCATTAATCCTGGGCCCGGCTCCGTTTCAGGGCTCGCTGTATCCCCCAGCCTGCTAACGCCATTAATCCCAGCTCCGTGAGCTCGCTATATCCCTGGCCCCTTTGCTGCTGCCATGAATCCATTTCAGGGCTCGCTGAGTCAGCCTCTTCTGTTCCACATGTTGCATTCCCGCTGACTGTTAACTTAACCGCCAGCCAGCCGGAATGATGATGTGAGCTCCTTGAGCTCAATTCCGACTGGCTGGTAGCCTGACGGTGCTGACGTCATCACGCACGTGATGACGTCAGCCCCGACAGCGCGAAAATTTAAAAAAAAGAAATGAAGGGGTGCCAAGTTTGGCGGGCCGAATCAAAACGTTTAACGGGCCGCATGTGGCCCCCGGGCCATAGTTTGCCCATGTCTGATCTAAAGCTTTTACTTTGCTGCTTTTTTTTTTTTTTTTTTTGATTGAATAATTAGTTGTCAGTGTTGTGGGACTACAGCAAGGCTGCAGAGTCGGAAGCTGCTGGAGGACATTGTTTAATGCTATTGCTCAGTTGACTTATTCTGATATGCCGCTAGACAATGTTTGTAGGCTGCAGAATAATGTGGCAGTCAAAGGGTGTTGCTTCTCCTTCAGTGGGAGACACAAGTGAACTGTTCTAAAGAGCTACCAGGAGATGGTGTTATGGCTGCAAAGGGGAGCAGCCATGGCACGTCTTGAATTGCTGCCGCTCAAGTGGGACCCATGATGGGAAGATTAAGTTGGCTGTATGATTGCTGCAGAAAGTGGCAGCTAAAGGATGACATTACTTACTGTTGTGCATGTGGAATGCTTTAGTGATGTGTGCTTGGGAACTGCTTGAGAACCATATGAGGTTGCAAAAGAGAACAAACTATAGGTGGACTTCACTTTCAGCTGTTTAAGCAGGATTCTCTAGCAGTCACTGTAGGATACCCACAAGAAGGTTGTCAGTGTCATTGGTGTAACAGGTAACACACTCACCTTTGTTGAAGAATGCTGTGGGTTCTATTTCCACACCAGAGCAGTGGATTGCTGACACTGCAGTGCAGCATAAGGGGGTACTGTACTCCTCAGTGTGTCATATTTTGGATGAGTTATTAAACTGAGGTCCCATCTGCTTATGTTGGTGGTAGCTCAGGAGGGTGTAAATGATCCTGCAGCACTTATCGAAAGAGTATGGGCCCTTCTTTTTATATACAAGAATAATTCTTATTTGCAAGTGTACAAATATATGGGTATACAAATCTGTTTCCGCAGTCATACTAAATTTTCATCGCTGTTAGACCCCTATTTCTTTTTCCATAATCACCATCTGATTTTATTTAATATTACTGCTAGAATCCATTTACCATTAAGCATAATTTCATTTATTCTTTCATTCCATATAATCCATATGACATAAGGTAAATGTTTATCTGTTCTATTAGTATATTCTTTACCTCTGTTCTTATAATATTCATATTTAATCATATCCATGTTTATTTTAGCCACTTTTTTTATATCTTCAGAAAATCTTTTCTACATAGTTTTACCCATAACTTTTTACTCTTTTACATTTCAAAAATATATTTTCCTTAGTTTCTTCTTGACATTGTAAACATATTCTATCACTTTTCTTCTTGTGTGGCATATTTAATTTTGCTGGCAATTTATCTAGTACCACTCTCAGAAAAATCTTTACATTGTACTTTCTGATTACACAAATCGCTTCTTATTTTTATAGCTTTAATTTTTTAATCTGCTAGATTTTCCTATGGTTTTATATAGTAATGTTTTATCTTTACATTCTTATACCATACTTTTCTATCTTTTTATATAATCTATTTTTATTTTCTACAAAATTTTTTTTTTTCTTGGTAATATTTTATTTCATTTATAAGCTCTTTTTTACCATACCCAAAAAGTTATCATACTTATGTTTATGCAGTTTTACTACTAATCTTTCATCTTTTTTTATTTATCCACTTTAGAGGTTCTCCGGTTCAATCCTCGGCTGGGGTGCCTTCTGTGCGGAGTCTGCATGTCCTTCCGGTGGGCGCGTGGGTTTCATCCGGGTGCTCCGGTTTCCTCCCACATCCCAAAGACATGCTGCAGGTGGATTGGACACTTTAAATTGGCCCTAGGTGTGAGTGCATGTGTGTGTGCCTTCTGTGGAAGGTTGGGCGCTGGGCTGGCAACTCGACACTGTAAAACTCCACTGCCAATCATGAGCGGACAGGTGATCCGCTGTGGCGACCCCTAACCGGGAAAAAGCTGAACGAAGAAGAAGAAGAGGTTCTCTTGTTCCATTCTCGGCTGGAGTGCCTTCTGTGTGGAGTCTGCATGTCCTCCCCGCGGTCGAGTGGCCTCCGAAAGATATGCATGAATGGGCGTGCCTTTGCTGAAGGTTGGGTGTTGGGCTGACAGCTCAGCACCATAAAAATCAACTGCCAATCATTAGCGGACCGGAGTTCCGCTGTGGTGACCCCTAACCGGGAAAAGCCAAAAAGACAAACAACTTTAGTACTTTGTACAAATTTAATGAAGTAGTAAATACCACTGGGTTAATTAACCATAAGCCTCTGTCTCCTTCTGCTTTATTTATGTACACAACTCCTGTTTTACTGAGTTTAATTTAAAACCCTATATAAATGAAGGAAACATCATCTGTAATAATTTCTTTTACGATACTGTTGGCAGCATAATACACTTACTAAGTATGCTATTTTTCCCAGCAGTCCTGGATTTATCAAATAAGCCTTTTTTCTGAATGATAATTTATAGGTTCTCCAGAAAAGACAGGTTTGTTTTAATTCTTCTCTTGTCTTTTCCATTGAATTCTACTTATATCTTTATTCCCAAATTTTATTCCTAACACAGAAATGACATTCATTGTAAAATATATAATGCCAATCTTTACTACATCACCTAAACCTTTACTTTTCTTCTTTAAATCCTGCCCTAGCATCTGTAGGCACTCATTTGTGCTAGTTATTACTTATTTTATCCAAATTGTCTTTTTTGCAGTTATTATAATGCCATCTGCATATGTTAACAGCACTAGAATTTTTAACCCTTCATGTGTTATATGCCTCACCTCCTTCATTTTGTGATTTATTTCACATACTATCTCATAACAAAATGTAGTGTAC
Source organism: Protopterus annectens (assembly GCF_019279795.1). NCBI lineage: Eukaryota > Metazoa > Chordata > Ceratodontiformes > Protopteridae > Protopterus > Protopterus annectens. The sequence continues at coordinate 434,556,841 of NC_056740.1, read as the reverse complement.
AACTCATTGGACATCCCTGTCTTACACCACTCTTAATATGTTAACATAAACTACAAAATGAACTGGCACCTCACCTAAGTGTCATGTTTAATCATAGCCTCACCTCAAACTTCGTGCCCACTGAGTGGCACATGGCTACAGTTATCCCACTCCATAAGGGGGATCCACCTTGGATCCTGGGAACTACTGTCCCATCAATTTGACGAGCCTGATCTGCAAGGGCATGGAATGCATTATTGTGGAACTTATAAAATAAGACATTGGCAACTTTCAAACACTGGACCCAGTTTGGGTTCGTGAAGGGCCGATCTTGTCTCCTGAACCTGATTGACTTCTTCAAATCAGTCTCCAGAGCTGTGGATGAGGGTAAGGCAGTCCACACAGCCTATCTGGACCTCACCAAGGCCTTCAACACCATCCCCAATCTGGAATCATAGATAAATTTACTAAGCTGGGCCTAAATCCCTGCGTCACTCGATGGGTTGCCAACTGGCTTACTGACAGAACCCACACTGTAAAAGTAGCTGACTCCAAATCCAGCTCCAGACAAGTAACAAGTGGAGTACCTTAGGGTCCAGTCCTGGGACTGCTCTTGTTTGGCACCTACTTCTCTGAAGTACAGGCCAACACTAAAGGACTCTGGCTAACAAAGTTTGCAGATGACTGCAAACTGGGAGCCATTATTGAATCCCCAAATGATGTGGATATTCTACAGAAACAGATGCTTGGTGCCAGAGCCATGGGATCAAGCTTAATGCTAAGAAATGTATAGTTATCCCCTTTGGGGAAAAACATGTACCTATGAATTACCACATAGGTGGCAGTACACTAAACACCAAAAGTGTGAAGAGACACGCGGGGACACAGGTGGATAATGGTCTCATTTTCGATAACCACATCGCCACAACAGTCAGAAAATCCTTCTATGTGGCACACCTCATCACTAAGGGCTTTTCTTCCAGAAAAAAGGAGGTCATTGTCCCACTGTACTCATCCCTCATTAGACCAATTATAGAGTACAATGCCCGTATGTACCTCACAAGACATCTGCAACAGCTGGAAAGGCCGCAGAAATACCTCACTAAAAGTATCACAGGCCTAAAGCAGATGCCCTATGCTAACCATCTAAAAAAACTCCAGCTATACTCTGTGGCATATCGTCTACTCAGAGGCAATCTCTGCTTAACATACAAGGCCATGTTAAACCCTGAGCTATTGGACATCCCAATCCCTCAGAGCCACACTCTCCAGGGATCTAAACCTTGTCATCACAATGAACAAAACATGCTGGAGGGATAGGTTCCTGATCCAGGGACTCCCCATACTCAGGAACAGACTGCCCATACATGTCAAGCAGAGCGCCTCTTTGGCCCTCTTCAAAGGGAACCTTGACGATTGGATGGGAGATAGGAAATTCACCCCGGGGATCACGTCAGTCACCCTGCTAGACAGGGGCCCAGGGAAGTAAATATTGTGGGAAGAAATAGCCAGGGAATTGTTATGGCTAGGCTTGTATAGGCCCTAGGGCCGATAGCCTAGTACCAACCTATGAATCTGTGTACCTCTTGGCTTAACCAGCTGTTTACAAGTATTTTTACTTTATTATTACTGTATACTGACATACATAATTTCTTAACTTTCTCAATTATATTCTTCCATTATTATCTATAAGATCTGATGTCCATTTGTGTCAAATGCCTTATTAAGGTCTTCTATTATGATTTTCACCTTTTCTTTTCTGTTCATAATATCATCTACAGTTTCTCTAACATTAATAATTCTTGACAGCCTTTCTCCTTTATACTCTATATGCTATCTTCCATAATGTTTTCCATTTTAGTTTCAAGTCACTTTTGTATTATTTTCATGAAGATCTTATATTATTCAATACTATCAGTCTCCAGTTTTAATTGTCTTTGTATCATCCTTCCTCTGTCTGAATTTAAGTACTCCACTACATAATTCGTTAACCTAAAACTTTCAGTTAATCATTTATTCAAAATCTTTAAAAAATATATTGTTTTGCCACTCCCTTAAATTTGTATACATTTCCTACCCCATTCCATCTGGTCCTGCAGCCAAATCAGTAGTTATTTGTCCTAATACTTTCTCTCGCTCATTTAAAGAAATCTCCTTTTTCAACTCTTTATTCTCTTTTCCTGTTAACTTTGTTTATTTCCATGTTTTTTCACTAGTCTTTTCTTTTTCTTTAAACATCTGTTGTGCATATTGTAGTAGACTATTCATGGTCTTTTCCTGAGTTTTTTCTATTTCTCCTTTTACATTTTTATTTATCTCATTGCACTGTCTTCCTTTACCGATCTGTTTAAGTAACTCAATACTTCTCATTCTTCTTGTAAAGGTATCATTGCTTATATAACAATTTTCATATTTTTCTTAATTTCTTTCATATAATTATTTTTCTTTGTCAAAGCATTTTCTATCATTATGTTCTAAATCTTCCAATGCATCATTATATATTATTTTATATTTTTCTTTTGCTACTTTTCTCACATCATATTGCCGTTGTAAAAAAAATTCTATTTTTTCCTTAAATATCATCCACCATTCAGACCAATTTTTATAAAATGTTCTCATAGTAATATGATCTTTCCATAACTGTATTACTAATCTCTTTCCTTCATTTCATGCTTTCTCATTTATCCTTTTTATTTCTTTGCCTATTTTTATATATTCCTTGTTTTCCTTTATCTTTAGCCATATTGCAAGATGGCCTGAAAATCTTGTTTCATCTACATCCCCTTCTCCTAAAACGAGACCTTCTGATAGTATAAAATAATCCATTTAAGTTCTATACATACCCCTTTTGTAAGTTCATGAGTTTTTGTCTTAAAGTTTTAACTTACCACATCTTATAACTTCTAACATTTTTCTTATATCATTTCCATTTTTTATGCTTGTTTGTTAAATCACAGTTAAAGTCTCCTGCTGTTGTAATATTCATATTTATCACTACATAGTCTAGAATTTAATGAAGCAAGCTTTACCTTGCTTTACAATTAGAGTAAGCAAGTAATGTTAAAATTCTGTATACTTGTTCTTTCCATTTTAAGTCTACAATAGTTAATCTTCCAATTTTTCTTAAAGTTACATCTAATATCTTTACTGTATTTGTACAGAGTACAGCTATTCCAGAACATCTCCCATTTCCCAAATTCCAGATTATCTTTCCTGTCCATAGTTTCTCTGTTGAAATCTTTCCTCGTTTGTTAAAAATCTTGCATCTTCTAATATAATTACATCTACATCATATGTATGAATGCCACTCCAAAATTCCTATTCTTCTTACTATATTCTTAATACTGTTCACATTTACAGAAAGCACTCTAAAATTTTCATTTCCCCTTTTCCTTAGATTCATGGCTTCATAAGTTCATAGCTATTTACTAGGCTAGCTTTCTTAATAGGCCATTCTAAGCCTAGCCAATTTCCTTCCCAAAGGTGAGACTCAAACACTGTACCTTATGTCTGTGAGTCAGACACCTTAATCATTATACAAGCCCCAGTGATTAGCTGTAGATATTCTTTTTCACCCATTTCCTTTCTTTTTCTTTTGTACTTATCCCTTTAAATGTTCTTTTTCTGTCTTTTACCTACAGAATTCTTTTTTCCCTTTTACTATCTCCCAATTTATGTCTTCGTCATCACTTATTTCAGAAACGTCTTATGTCCTCTTTATTATTTTTCCATCTAATTTTTCGTCTGTTTCTACTACTTCTAAAATTTCTTCTTTGCTCATTTTCTTCTCATTGTTTTCTTTTTCTTTATTCTTATTTTCATTTTTGCAATCCATCCATAAATGTCTGATTTTGTTACATTTATAACGTTTCGATACATTTTTTATATCATTATATAGCATCTTCTTTTGTCACTGTTGCTTACCAAGTGTCCTTTTCCACAAAAACACATTTTGGGTTGCCCCCAGTATTTTACAACACCTCTGTCCCCCTCCACATTTATCATGTTTGGTGTATGTGTAATTTTTCACTGTCTATTTTAACACAATATTATAATCCCAGTTATCAGTCCATAAACCCCTTTTGTCATAAACGTTTGCAGTGTCCAGCACTTCTTTACATAAAGCTTTCAAAAGCCCTTTCAAAGTCTGTCTTTCTACATCTGTTCAAAATTGTATATGAATTTTCTTTTTTGTTTTCCTGTTAAATGATTTTATCACATAATGATTCCATGGGTTGCAGTCCTTCTTTTTTTTTCACATTCTTCAGGAAAATGTTCCACTGGGAAAAAAAAAAACTGTCTCAAGTAAAATGTCACAAAATGTCTTTGTTAATAAGAATAAATGTTCTTACCACAAGGGTTTTTACACATAAAGAGCGCAGTGGTGCAGTGGTTAATGCTGTCGCCTCACAGCAAGAGGTTCTCCGGTTCGATTCTCGGCTGGGGTGCCTTCTTTGTGGAGTTTGCATGTTCTCCCTGCGTTCGCGTGGGTTTCCTCAGGGTACTCCGGTTTCCTCCCATATTCTAAAGACATGCTTCTGGAGCGTTTCTCCCCGGGCCTCCACTGAAAACAGGATCTGTGGAACCTAGTCGGACTTTCCCGGTCAACAAATGTTAAATAAATAAAATAAAGAAGCTATTAAATTGTCGCACACTTCTTACCTCTCCATTTCTTTGTCTTGTTTACTTTGAATCCTTTCCATGCACTTTCATTTTTCATTTTCTTCTGCCTTCTTTCCTGCTACTCCCCTTCTGCCTTCTTTTACTTTCTCTGCATGTGTTTTCTTTTCTATCTCACCACTATTCATTAGGATTGCCTTTGCATCCTCCTTTTGTATTTTCTCCATAATATCCCCCCCAGGAAACATCTCCATCATTTTCTGCCTTATTCTGCACAGTCTTTTTCTTTAAGTCAATCATGCTGCAACCATCCCGACTGGAGGGTTGTGGTTATACATCCATCATTTACTTACTCATCTTCATCAAACAGGTTTCTTTGAAACATTTCTTCAGAATCTTGCACACATTCTCCGGTGTTGATATTTGGTTTCTCTTACGTTTCTTTCACCACTCCATCTCCTTCTCTCTCTGTCTGCTTCCCTGTTTCTCCAGGCTGCCTCTGCACCTGGAAAGGAAACAGGAAGTGCTCCTCCAAAATGGGTCTCACTCGCAACAATGATGAGTGGGAATTATTAGGCAAATCACTGGAACCACCACAAATAAGTAAAAAAGACAATTTATTTAGAAAAGAACAAGCGCTTTCACGCACTTAACTAGTGCGCTTCATCAGGTTACAATGATGAGTGGGGGAAGTTCCCTGATGCCCTGGCCAGATTTCCCTAGCAGTATAAATACTTTCTTACGTCTCCCCTGAAAAGAGGCTACTAGGCTAGTGGGACTAACCCAGTCCACAAAGCTTAAATAAAAAGAAAAAAGTATGAGGGTTACAGTGGAAAAGCGTCTGGAGTAAGGCTTTTTGTTCAGCTGCTACTGCTGCTTCACTTGGGCAGATGTAATAGCTAGCACTTGAAAATGAAAGATAGCTTGGTGAATGCTACAAAGCAATGTAGCTGCTGATGGGATTAAGTGGGACTTAATCTCTTGTACCAAAGCTGGAGCTTGAACTGCTTTTTGCTGAACAGCTGAAGGATTCTTCACAGTCAGTGTTTTCTCTTCACCTTTTCTAGTCGGTTTTCTTTCAGGCTCTCTAAGTTTCTTCTTTGATGGCATGCAGGCAGTGTACTTACTGGCCAGTAACTGAATTTTACTAAAACTAGCAAAATTACTAGTCCTTATCTTTCATCTTTTTTTTCACACCAGGAGAGTTGAAGTGCTTGTACAGCTATCTTAGAAGTCCACCATAAACAGTGGAATTTGTTGTATAAGGAGGAGGTTACAGGGGCGCTTTGATTTTGTTTAGCTTGAATATTAATATTCATTAAAGAAGTGCTTTTTAGGTGCATTGTCTTAACTGAACAGGCTTAAGTGAGCCAGTGCGTAGCCAATATGTGGTTATTTTGTATGCAGTGTATGGTTATGTGCAGAGAGCTGTGAGCAGAGGCATTATTTCAGCTTTTTATATACTCGGAGAAGTAAAGGCACTAGCAGGTTCTCTCACTCACAATTCTTGCGGAGTTGAGGATAAGAGAATTTTGTGTGGTAAGGGACTTGATTGGTGTACCCCACGTTTCTACCTGTTCAGCACATTGGAGTATTTGATTTTTCTCCTGACAGCCCTAAACTTAGGGCTTACAAGGTTGTTGTAGCAGAATAGCCTGCCAAACAAGCTTGAACAGAGATTCATAGCAAGTAACAGAACAGACTACTGAATAAGTTCTGACATGGAGTCATAGGGGCCTTTCAGATTAACCTGATCCAGTTCTGTCATACCCACTTCACTGGTTCTATGCAAGGATTGGCTGTTAATTTTGGAAAGATGGCAAGGTAGCAAAAAGCTGATATAGTTAGTCTGGTGGACTCTCATGAGGAAAGAGGGTCCAGCTATAACCCCAATGGGATTATTTCAGTATCCAGCTTAATTTATTGTGTTTGTATTCCTTCTGTAAACAGGGCATGGAAAACCGGATCTGCCTCTTAGATGATTAGACCATGATTAAAGAAGATTGTACCAAATGAGGGGATGAAGCTGCACTGTGACTGGAGAAGTGCTCTGCGAGGGAGTGTCTTCTCTTCAGTCCATCCGAGTGCATGAACTGCACCTATAGAGTAATACCCCAGGGGCTGTATATGCACTCACTACAATCAAACTAAAACATCCAGAGTAGGAGAAGGACTTCAGGGCAGTTATTATAGAAAGTTTAAAGTGTAAAACTTCTGGAAATAAAGTAAGCTGGTGGTGGCAGCAGCAAGCAATACACGTGGGTGTATAACTGGAAGGGGGGAGGGGGGTCAAGAGAGAGACAAAGACTAGATAATACCTCTTTGTCAGGCAGTGGTACATCCACATTTGAAATTAATGTGTGTTGGGCAGGGCAACCAAGATACCATGGGAAGTGAAGGGTGTGGCATATGATGAGGCATTAACAGAGCCAGACTCTTTTCATTACATATAGGAGAGATCTGAGCGATAAGATATGGATGTACAAGTCACAAAACTAAAATATCACAGGGAATCCACTGAGAAAAAATGGCAGGGAGAGGAGGTGAGGATATAATCAGCTAATCAAAGAGAAACAGTTTAATCTACAGATCAGAAAATATTTTTTCACTAAGGGGGTGACAGATGGGTGGAACTTATTGTCAGAGGCTGGGAGTGGAAACTGCCTTAGTCTAGCTGCAGCGGGAAAAGATAAACTTGTTAAGGACTTGTCTAGGATGGGACCCAATCTTAATAGTGCTTCAGGATGCTTAACAAAACCTTGTTAAGCACCCCAAAGCACAGTTAAGATCAGCTTTTGTGCTGGGGGCCAACAGCAGGCAGTGTTGTCCAACAAAGAACCCAAGATAAAGAAGCTTAAAAAAGCTGTTGGAACTTATAAACAAAGGGTATGACTGAATGAATTATATAACATCTTTAAATGTATTAATTCTACAGAGGGGTGCATCATTGGAACTTATAAACAAAGGGTGTGACTGAATGAATTATATAACATCTTTAAATGTATTAATTCTACAGAGGGGTGCTTCATTGGAACTTATAAACAAAGGGTGTGACTGAATGAATTATATAACATCTTTAAATGTATTAATTCCACAGAGGGGTGCTTCATTGGAACTTATAAACAAAGGGTGTGACTGAATGAATTATATAACATCTTTAAATGTATTAATTCTACAGAGGGTGCTTCATTGGAACTTATAAACAAAGGGTGTGACTGAATGAATTATATAACATCTTTAAATGTATTAATTCTACAGAGGCGTGCTTCATTGGAACTTATAAACAAAGGGTGTGACTGAATGAATTATATAACATCTTTAAATGTATTAATTCTACAGAGGGGTGCTTCATTGGAACTTATAAACAAAGGGTGTGACTGAATGAATTATATAACATCTTTAAATGTATTAATTCTATAGAGGGGTGCTTCATTGGAACTTATAAACAAAGGGTGTGACTGAATGAATTATATAACATCTTTAAATGTATTAATTCTACAGAGGGGTGCTTCATTGGAACTTATAAACAAAGGGTGTGACTGAATGAATTATATAACATCTTTAAATGTATTAATTCTACAGAGGGGTGCTTCATTGGAACTTATAAACAAAGGGTGTGACTGAATGAATTATATAACATCTTTAAATGTATTAATTCTACAGAGGGGTGCTTCATTGGAACTTATAAACAAAGGGTGTGACTGAATGAATTATATAACATCTTTAAATGTATTAATTCTACAGAGGGGTGCTTCATCTTCCCTCCCTGTCTGGGAGTGCTAAGCATACTAATCAACTTCTTTGCTCAAGAATTCTGGATAAAAAACAAAAATAATGGGAGAATAAAGGCCCAAAATTATGAACAGTTTTTAAATATTAGTTTAAATCACTTAAAAACTTAGTAGAACATCAGGGGTTGCATCAACACTCATTTTTCTGAACAATAATAACTGTAATGACTGGATGTTCTACGTGTTTCACTGTTGTAGTCATCATCTGTGGGTTATCCCTGCTGTGGTAGCCCTTGGCCAGCCCGAATACCAGAGTCAATGTTTTTGTGCGCCGGCTGCTGTTGCTTGTAGTCTGACATCAGGTCGACAGTGCTGTAAAGCAAGGCAGCTGACACCATTACATCAGTCTTTCTTGCCATGGAACCTGTAGCAGAAACAGTTCACAAGTGTGTTGGTTGGCGCTACCAGAGTTCAGATCACAGCTGAAAACATCTAAAGCTAAGTACCCAGTTGGGAATCTCTTTTTCTTGCACTAACCGATGTCCGAAAAAGTTAACAATTCTCTCGACTGTGGAAAGCAAATCCCACACCAAGACTTACATTCTTACTGGGTTACTTGTTTAGGTCCAGACCACGACGTAGCCCGCTGTCGGTTCTGTGGCCTCTTTAATACGAGAACTATTCGTCGAAGAGCTCTTTTTGTTGATAGCTATTTTCATCCTCCGTCTTATCATATGGTGTCGGTTAGCCAACCATCAGCAGAACCTCCGAAAAAGCATAAGGATAAAGATAGAGACAGACCTCAGAAAGACAAGCCTTCCAACGACTCCTCCGATAAACAGGTCGTCAGTACTCCAGAATTCAGTGAGGCACTTTCGCAGCTCCTGATGCCCAATGCAATTGCCATGCAGGCCTGTACCGAGACACTTTCGGAATCCGGTATGCCGCAGAAATCTTCTTCATCTTCAGAGTCTTTGGCTATCTCTGCTTTGGTTGGGTCCAGAGCCGCTAGGCAGGTATCGGCATCCGAGGATGTCTTTTGCACTACCAATTCCAGTCAGAAACTGATGTCTTCTCACCCGACTACCGCTAATCTCATATCAATTACTTCTCTTAGGCCTAGAAGCCAGGCCACCTCTAGGAAATCTTCCTCTAGCCACCATCTTCCTCCCACCCCTCCACCCCAGGCCCAGATGCTTAAGATGGTGGAAGATCTCATTTCCTTTATCAGGGGCAGTCAGGCCTCTTCTTCTAAAAGAAAAAGACTCCCTGAATTATTGACAGAGCAGGATTCTGAGGAATCAGATTATTCAGACTTGGAAGAGGATTAGCAACCTCTTACTGCTTATGAGGATTCAGATGCAGAGGAATCCATCCCTTCTGCCTCCCCACCAGAAGACTTTTCTTTTGCGGAAACCCTCCATACCCACAGGGAGCATTTCCAATGGGAATCTCAGGACATCCCTCATTCCAAGAAAAGGCTAAGAGAATTTCTAGACCTTCTTCAGCACAGACCTCTTGCCATCCCCCCTGTTTTAGACGTGGTGTATGATGTTTTTCTTGAATCCAGTTTAACCCCGGATGTCCTTCCTCCTGCTCCCAGTAAGCCTGACAGGTATTACAGGGTACCAGACACCCACAAATTCCTGTACAGAAATCCTGCTGCAGACCTGGAGGTCATTACACAGGGCCCCAAAAGTGCCAGGGTGAGTTCTGCAAAGAACCCTACTCCTTTTGATAAAGAGGCCAGAGCTCTGGACAGATGGGGAAAAAAGATATACACCTCTGAAACCTTAGCCATCAGAGCTCTCAACTGTCAGTTCCATATGTTAAAATATCCACAGCACACTGTGGAACTATTAAAGCAAAAGATTTCTACTTTTCCTGACTGTGTCAATTCTAAGGATCTAGCAGATTTTTTGCACTCCTCTTGTCAAGTGACTAGGCATTCTTTACACTGCAGATATGATGCACTAGAAGCCTCTAGCAAGGCAGCAATGTCTGGATCTGTCATTCGGAGACATGCATGGTTGAAGGAACAACCTCTGCCTGATCATGTCAAGTCTAAATTAATTGATGCACCTTTGGACAAAGACCGCTTGTTTGGGGAAAAAGCAGAAGAGGTGCTTAAGAAAATGGAAGACAAAGCAAGGTCTATGCAAACAGTAAAAGATTTCTCTCAAGTTCAACCATCTAGATTCAGCAGGAACTTTCCCTCTAAGTACTGGTCCTTTCCTACCCCTAGCAGACAGGGGAAAGCTAAGTCCCGCAGGGACTCTCAATGATTCCCTACCCCTCTCTGCCTTCCCTTCACCCAAAAGCTCGGAGGAAGGCTGTCCCTCTGCAAAGAAAATTGGCTGTCTGTAACCAGACCAATGGGTTACAAAGATCATTTTTCAGGGATACAAATTCAATTTCTACAAACTCTCACTCCCCAAAGGGTACCCAGACTTACCTCCAAATCAGTAGGCAGAGGGATTAAAACAAGTCCAAACCCTCATATCCCAGGGGGGCAGTAGAACCTGTTCCCACAGATCAAGCAGGCAAAGGCTTTTATTCCAGGCTATTCCTTGTTCCCAGAAAGGAGGGCACTTGGTATCCCATCCTGGATCTATCCATTCCGCACACCTCCCTGGTGGTCCCCAGATTCAAAATGCTAACTTTGCAGCAGCTGCTGCCTATGCTGACAAAAATGCCTGGTTAGTGATCCTCGACCTAAAAGATGCATACCTCCATAGCCCATAAGGGAGTCCTGCGGAAAATTCCTGCTTTTCAGAGCAGGCTCACAGCACTTTCAGTTCAGTACGCATACTGTTATGGACGAAATTAAATGTACTTCGTATGTTAGTGAATGTAATGAAGTTTGTGATTATGTAGATGGTATTGATCCTAATAGGTTCAATTTACATATTGAGTGTGGTTTCAGTAACCTTAGGCCAGTTAGTGCTTTGTCAACATCTTTGGTAGTTTTGGATGACGACAATTTTGAACACAGGAGTTTTTCAGGGGCATGTGCAGGTTCTGTACAAGTTGCCAAACAAATTGTCGGATGCTCTGACTTCATTGCTGATATTAATGAAGTTAAGCATGGTGGATCTAATAATCTAGGGATGTGTCAGCCTGATTTAGAGACAATTATGTTCGACCATTCGAGATATGGTATTCTGAGTAATCCAATTGTTTTGGAAAACAGTGTGCAAGATTTTAAGCTGTATAATTATTCTAGTGCTTCTTTTAGTATTGAGTATGTCAACCTTTTTTCCAAAGGATTTACTTTTGTTCCTTGTAGAAAGGGTAATTTGGGTGACACTCTTATAGATCTGAAAATGTTTATATGGAAAATGAATTTAAGGGTATACTTTGATGCTGGTAATTCCAGTAATATCATTGAGAAAGATAATAGCATTTCTAAACCAAGTGTTTTTAATCCCCCCTTGAACCCCACGGTAGCTCTGTTTGAAAAAATGTGTGAATTTGACATTAGAGATTATTTTAAACAGCAGACAGGAAAACCACAATCTAATATGACAGATGAGGAGTATTTGTTGATGGATAATATAGGTAGAATGGGAAATATACGTATTATGAAGCCTGATAAAGGCAATGGTGTGGTGATTGTGGACAATAGTGATTATGTTAGCATTATGATGTCAATGCTTATGGAAGATAATTATATTGAAATGAGTATTAATGAAATTAATATCGCATATAGGAAAGTAGACCTTTTTTTGGATGATATGTTGTATCAGGGTGAATTGACTGAAGTTGAACATGAATTTTTGATTAACCCATTTCCTGTGGTTAGTGGAATCTTTGGTATACCTAAAATTCATAAAGGATTGGACAATGTGATGTTTAGACCCATAGTTGATGGTAAAAGAAGCAAAGCTTGTTTTATTAGTCAATTTTTAGACCATCATATGAAATAGGGTATCGGCTGTTTTCCTTATATTACCAAGTATTACCAAGGATTCATGGCATTTTTTGGAGAGGGTGAAAACTTTTGAAGTTAATGATAATATTTATTTTCTAACCATAGATGTTTGTAATTTGTTTTCAGTCATTCCACATGATATAGAGTTAACCTGGTTAGAACAACAGTTGTTGGCAACAGAAGTTTATGAGCAGGATCAAATTAACGTTTTTGTTAAACTCATGGAAGTGGTCCTGCATAATAATTTTTTATTCTTTGAAGGGCATTACTTTAAGCAAAGTACTGGTGTGGCTATGGGGGCCGCTTGTGCCCCCATTTATCCCAATTATATTATGGCGTACTGGGAAGAACACTACTTGTTTCACAGTGAATTTAATACATTTATTAAATTATATTCACAATTTTTGGATGACATTTTTATAATTTGGGAAGGTGACTTGGTTATTGTGGACACCTTTAATGAATATATTAATAGTACAGTATGGTTTTTGAAATTTACACATGAATATCATTCAGACACTATTACTTATTTGGATGTTAGATTAACTTTTGATAGGGTTCGTGGTTTAATTAAATCGAATATCTATAGAAAATCTACTTTTTCCAATTCATATCTCCAGTATAACAGCTGGCATCCCAACCATCAGAAAAGGGCTATTGTAAAAGGCCAAATGGTTAGGGCTGCCCAGATGGTTAGTGAGGAAATAGAATTTGTTGAAGAATTAAACTTTATGGTATCCTTATTTATGAACAGAGGTTATCCTAAAAAGTTGTGTTTGGATTTATTTAAGGAAATTAAGTATAAAAGAGACGTGGGTGTGTTTAAAGCCATACTTAGATCTGATAATAACCACAGCATTCCTTTTCATGAGTCCACTAAGCCAATCCCTTTGACAAGTTCATCTGTAATGTATATTTCTACCTATAATGGGGACTCCGATGTGATTAAAAGGATTATTAATAGAAATTGAGGTTTTTTACAAATGGAAAAAGATTTTGCGTCCAAATTTGGTAAAAAACCCATGTTTGTTTACAGAAAGGATTTTTCTTTTAAAGATATTTTTGAAAGAAGTTTAATGTTAAAGGGGCCCTCTATTAACAGAATTATTGGTAATTTTAAATGTGGAAGATGTTCCATATGTTCTCATATTTTTATTAACAGGTAGCAAGTTTATGATTAACCATTGTTATATTTCTATCTTGGGTCATTATGATTGTTATACTAAAAATGTGGTTTATCTTGCCAAATGTCAGGATTGTAAAGCATTTTATGTGGGGAAAACATGTAGGTATTTTAGGGAAAGGGTTAAGGAGCATCTCTTAGATATTAAACATCTTAAATCTACTAATGCTTTAGCAAGACACTTGGTTGATAATGCTGGTCATATTTTTAAATTTTGTATTTTACAGCAGGTTAAAGCTGACCAACAGGGATGGATTTTAGATATACATTTGGATTTATGTGAACTAAAATGGTAGCTTAGATTAAATGCACAAAATTACCCTGGACTCAATGATTATTGCACTATTAAGCCTTTTCTTAAGCTGAAACATATTACTGGTCAGAAGTGAAATTCAAACATGGTTTCAATATTTACATTTAATTTTGTTTTTTGTATCAATGTATATTTATGTTTACATATTCTTTACTTTTAGCACAACATATTTATTTTAAATGGTAGTTTTGATAGACAACATTGTTTAGTATTGCATATATTGTAAGGTAACCATAGTGCCTTTTAATTTTAATTGATTTTGTGTTTAATTGATTCATTAATTAATTGGATAATTGGAATTTATTTTAGATATAAGTGTGTTTGGAGTTGATATTAGTATTCTGAAGAAGTCCGATCATTTAGGACGAAACCTAGGTCAATGGTGGTTATTTGGTTGTTGCTAATAAATCTTTGTCAGCTTGGACTTCGTTTTTCTTTATTTTTCACTTTTAGTTCTCTGCTCTTCCCTTTGGCTTATCTACTGCTCCCAGGGTTTTCACCAATGGCTATAGCATTCTGCAGACAGAAAAACATTCAGATTTATCCCTATCTGGATGACTGCCTCATCCAGGTAGAGAGCAAAGAAAACCTCCTGCAGGACTTACTCTTCGTAAATACCCTCCTCACTTCCTTGATATTCACCATCAATGAGAGGAATTCAAAGCAGACTCCCTCCAGGACTATCATCTTCCTGGGAGCTCTGCTGGACAAAACATCCCAAATGGCCTCCCTAACCCCAGAGAAGCAGAAATTCCTGTCTCTCTACTTTACTCAGCTGGCGTCCCAAAGTGAACTCACAGCAAGGATGTTCTTGCAAGCCTTGGGATACATGGCTTCTTGCATCCTTCTGATTCCTCTGGCCAGACTGCACATGAGGAAACTTCAATGGTACCTATGGAACCTTTGGTGCCAGCATTCTCAACCTCTGGAGACCTCCCTCCCTCTGATCCCCTGTATAAGGGCAGAGTTGCTCTGGTGGGCAGAGACATGTGCCAAGAACCAGGGTCTCCCCTTCATCCACCACCCCACAGGCCAGACCCTCACCACTGACACTTCAGAAGTTGCTTGGGGCACCCACCTAGGGGACAGGTGCACCCAGGGCCTTTGGGATGCCCAGCACCTTCCCTTGCAAATCAATCAGAAGGACATTATTGCAGTACAGAAGGCTCTGACATCTTTCCGGCCTCATCTCAGGCCAGGGTTTTTTCTTGTCAAAACAGACAACACCACAGTAATGTGGTACATCATTAAACAAGGAGGGACTCAATCTTACCCCCTGTGCAGGCTAGCAATGAACCTCTGGTTGATGGCCTCATCCATGGGATTGCACCTTATAACCCAATACCTCCCAGGAATCAACAACACCCTGGCAGACCACTTAAGCAGACACATTGTGGATCCCCACGAATGGCATCTCTATGGAAATATCTTCCATAAAGTCACTCAACCATCAGCTAAAGAAATTTTTCACCAGGGAATTTCACCACCTGTCATGCAAGATGGATGCCTTAACTTTCCCTTGGAACTCCCCCTTTGTGTATGGCTTCCCCACTCTTCCACTTGTTCCCAAGGTACTCATCAAGATCAGGGAGGAGGGCCCTAAAGCCATCCTCATTGCTCCAGATTGACCCAGGCAACGTTGGTACTCCCTGCTGTGCAGCCTCTCATCTCATCCACCTTGGCAGCTTCCACAGATCCCAAACCTCTTGACTCAAGCAAGGGGGGGGGGGGTGCTGCACCAAGACTTGCAGACTCTAAAGCTATCAGCAATGGCTGATACTCCCAAGGTAAGGAAAGGGCCCCTGCTAAGCAAGCAGGTGCTGGACATTCTCACTGAGGCCAGAAGGCCAAGCACCAGAAGATCTTATGCAGGAAAATGGAAAAGATTATGTTCCTGGTGCCAGGTCAGAGGGGCCAGTTCATCCCTACCTGCTGACCCTCTCATCCTGGAATACCTAACGGAATTACTGAATAGTGATGTGTCCTTCTCTTTGGTTAAGATTCACACTTCAGCCATTACTGCTCAGTTTAACACAGAACAGCCATTGTTCTCTCACCCTTAGGTTAAGCAATTCCTTAAAGGGGCTTCTAACATTAGGCCTCCCAGAAGGTCTCCCACGCCAGCCTGGGACCTTAACTTTGTTCTGGAAAAACTGACCCCCCCCCCCTTGAACCTGGTGCCTCAACAGAACTGAAATTCCTCTCTTGGAAGACTGCTTTTTTGCTGGCCATCACTTCAGCCAGAAGGGTTTCTGAACTGCAAGCCCTAATGGCCATTGAGCCCTTCATCATTTTCCATGCAGACAGGGTGTCCCTTAGGACTAACCCCTTCTTTATGCCCAAGGTGATATCTAATGTGACTCTCAACCAGGCCATTCATCTGCCTACCTTCTTCCCCAACCCTCAAAACAAGGGGGAAAGAATTTTGCACTCCCTGGACGTGCACAGGCAGCTCAGATACTATGGACCATACTAAATCCTTCAGAAAAACTGACTGACGTCTTGTCACTTTTGCCTTAGGTGCAAAGGGGAAGCCCATCTCCAAGCAGACTATCTCTACATGGATATCACACTGTATCCATTTCTACTACAGATTTCATGGAAAACCTCCCCCTAAGTCTGTTCACACCCATTCCACTAGGGCAGCCTCCACTTCCACAGCATTCTTCAAAGGAGTCCCCACCAGGGGCATCTTGGAAGCTGCCACCTGGACCTCTCTCCATACCTTCACAAGGGATTATCACCTTCCTCTTTTCTCCAAGGCTAGGGCAGGGTTTGCCTCTGCAGTACTGCATGGCCACCTTACCCCTGCCTAGGTCTCTTCACTATCCTACTATCCCTCTCTTCAGCTATGGGAATCTTCCCGCAGGTGATGACTGCAACAGTGAAACAAGAAGAACATAGTACAGTTGTGTGCACCTACCATAAATGTAGATGTTTGTGTGTATTCACTGTTGCAGTCCTGGTTTCCCTCTCTCCTTCCCCCTTATATCTTCTTTCTTTTGGAAAACATAAGCTTTTTGGGGTGGTTGTTCACCACCATGTCTTCTGTGCCTTATCTCCTGAGGCTTCTGTTTGGTTAGGGCAAAAAAAAACTAATTTATCAATGATAGACTAATTGAATTGTTGTACTGTTGGTTGACATTAATCTTTATATATCTGTAGTTGTTAGCTGCTTTTAATGAAAGTACAGTTGCAAGTAATGTGTAAACGCACAGCTGTTGTTTGCGCGTACCACATGGAGTAATCGCAAGCTAACCCACTTGATGTAAGAGCTGTGTAATTTCATCTTTACCCACTTATACTCATGGAAGGGCACTAAAGCAAATGATGTTATTACCTTAGCTTCCTTAAGCTTAAACACCTACAAGGTTCCTTAGCAATTAATCTTGGTTCGCTGCTTTGTGAACTGTTTTTATACTAGGACAACTTTCTTTATGTTCTGGTAAGCATCTTGGCGGCAACAGAGGCTTGTACTTTAACCTCTGGGTTTGTGTGAGCGTTCTATCATACTTTCACTTACTATAGGTGGTAGTAGTAGGTTGCGCACACCCCTCTCGCAGTCTATAATTTTTTTTTTACTTTATTTTAGCTGCTCTCAGATGGCATTGGAGAAAATATGAGCATTTGTACTCCAACACGACAACTGCAAGTAGTGCAGTCTTACCCTGATTTCCTCAATCTATTATGTACTAACTGTAAACGTGTGAGACCCATACGGCACTGCTAGCATGTCCCCTTATAAACATTTAATTGTTTATTCCCTACTACACAACTCCTCTGACTATATAGTACACTTTCTTACTTGCAGACACCCGGGGAATTATTTCTAATTGTAGATAGCGCTGCTACTGTTTTTCATTGCCTGAGGCTATATGGAAACTCTATAAGGTGTGGGAGCTGCCGGTGACCTAGCGGTGATAATATTAGTGTTATTATTTTTTAGACCAGCCATTAGTTTCCATGTATGAGGCAGATTTAAATGAGACCCTGTGTTTTATTTGTTATTCCTCTGCAGCATATCTCTAACTAGTGAGTAATGCTTGTAGACACCTGGGGAATTATTTCTAATTGAAGATAGCGCTGTAACTGTTTTTTATAGCTTGAGGCTATATGGAAACTTTATAAGGTTTAGGAGCTGCCGATGACCTAGTGGTGATAATAATAGTATTATTATTTTTAGACCAGGCATTAGTTTCCAGGTATAAGGCAGATTTAACCTAGACCCTGTGTTTTATTTGTTATACCTTCTGCTACACTTCTTTAACTAGTGAGTAATGCTTGCGGTTACACTGTTTTGCGTGGGCAGAGATAAATGGTGCTGTTGCTAACTACATTGTATGTGCTTTGTCAGTATAAGTTGACTATCCGCGTTTAAAAGGTGAATACCTCATTTTGTGCTGCAACTGCTCTGTATATTCCTGTTGTTACTGTTATCACTATCGCAGATTCATTTTAAATGCCTTAGTTGAAAAACGGCTACCTTTTAGACCTCATACTGTGTCCAAAGATTCTTGGTGCATATGTGTAATTATTAACACATAGCTGCTCTTGTAAAGGGCACTTACAACTAGGATATTTAATCTACTTGTTATGTGTGTTATGTTCCAGTTTGAATTATGTTTTAGCGATGCCGCTTTACTCTGGTACTGTACTCTGACCTAGCCATTAATCTGAATGCTTTAAAAGGAATGATTGAATGTTTCAGAGTCTATACTGTTGATTTGTCTTCCTTATTACTGTGTTTTCTTCCTTTATGTCTAAGTATATGTCTACTCACTTATCCTACCACTGTTTTTCTTTTACCCACTATTCTCAGGTTTATTTGTCCACCACCTTGTAGCATTACATTGAGACCAACCCAGCTGGCGAAAGGGCCTGTGCAACCTACCCTTACAATGGATATTTAATTAAAAGTCTCTCACCATCCTGTTATCCCTGTAAAATCCCTGTTACCTAAAGAGGCAAGAAGTACATGCTGTCTAAACCTGAACACTTGCCTAACAATTTGTATATGCTTTCTAGCACGCTACCTAGGCAGGATACCTAGCAGCCATACCCTCCCTCTACCCCTAAAGGTTTTTCTTTTACCTTTCCAATCACTCTACCCTTTACACCAACTATTTCAGTTCTATCATTGCACTGTCTCCAGAAACTGTTTCTTGTGCTCTGTATACCTTATACCGTCCTTCTCTACTCACCGGCTTCAGCTGCAATTTCATCCTTTGCCCACCAGATGGCACCATAACCTAGGCTGATTTCTAGCATTGTTTGCCCTCACTTTAACTGGAGTAAGGCTCAGATCCTATACTAAGTATCTTTTCACCTACACAGCCTAAGAAGCTCTTTCCTATCTTGCTATTATCACTCTGTCTGAGACTCCCTCCCAATACCTGATACCCATCTCTCTACTGTCCCTTACCTTGCACTTCCCAGCTTCTACCCCTCAATACTTACCTGTATCTACTGAACTTTTCCTCAGTATTCACCTGCACGCAGATAGGTTTTTCTGCTAGTCCTTAGCTACCGGTTTCTTCCCCGCTCCGTTCGCCCTGTGGGCTCACTCCGCTCCCCTACCCTACCCCCAATTCCCACCCACCCCCAGTGCTCCTACACTTATACCTCACAAGACACTCCCCTTCTCATAATTATCCAGTTACCCATAATCATTAGCTAAACTCTATATAAAGACACTCCCTTACACACATTCCCCTCCCCACTACTTCTACTTCCATACTACCTCTATCCTTCCTGACTTTCTTATCTATCCTACTACTTTACTTACATCTCTCCCCATTCCACCATGCTTAAATCACATCAACCTAAACTTAAATACGTACTCCTCTCTCTTGCATCTATACACATACTACTCATACCACTCATACTTACATGGTATGAAAACTCACACATCACTACACCCCTTCATCCTTTAAAACAAACATTACCTACCAATCCAGCTACTACCCACAACCATGCAAACATTATCTCTACCTCAACCTACCTCTCCCCAAAATATCATGGGCTAGCCCACATTAGTCTCCAACAAACCAGAAGAACACTATATACTCTCGTCAAACTCCTGAAACTCTTACATACATTTCAACAACACCTTCTTCATGGGGATATTCACCCTAACCCAGGACCTAACAATACCCCACTAAACCCCCAACTGCCCCAAAACACCACTCATACAACCCGACCAAAACTACTAGCTCCTTATTGATAGCCCATCTTAATATACAGAGCTTAAACAATAAAATTAGCCAACTGCATACGCTACTGGACATACATTCCTTTAATGTCCTTTGCCTAACAGAAACCTGGCTCAAACCAGGAGCAAAAGATAATGAAGTCATCCCGCCAGGATATAATATAATAAGGGCTGACCGAACTACAAATAAAGATGGCGTTGTAGCAATTTTGTTTAAATCTTATCTCAATGTGACTCTAGTAGACTTGCAACTACTATTAGATAATCACACAGAAGTCCTTGTCTCCAAACTCCAGCTCAATTCTAGTAAAGCTATCAATATAATATGCACCTATCTACCTCCAGACAATAATATCATCACCCTGGAAAATATCCTATGCTTCCTCTCATCCTCCCTCCCTCAAGAAACTCTAGTACTTGGAGACTTCAATATAGACTGTAACTGTTGTACTTCCAATCAACCTTCAATCCATATTAACTTGTATGTTTTTTCTCAATTTATCACCACCCCTACAAGAATCCATAAGCCTACTAACAAAGAAAGTACATTAGATTGGATCCTAGTAAGAAACCATCCCCTCACTTATACTGCAGACACCCTACCTGACAACATTAGCGACCATTCACTCACCTAGATCATTAGGCATAAAACCTTCTTCCCTAAACAATCTATCCTCAAAATCATACGAAACAAAAAACACTTTAATGCTGTAAGTTTCCAAGCTGAGCTACAAGCCTGTGATTGGTATCCTTTAAAAGAA
This sequence comes from Protopterus annectens, assembly GCF_019279795.1. Lineage (NCBI taxonomy): Eukaryota > Metazoa > Chordata > Ceratodontiformes > Protopteridae > Protopterus > Protopterus annectens. The sequence goes on along the minus strand of NC_056740.1, from coordinate 434,536,109 downwards.
CTCTCCCTTGATGAAGCAGTATCCCATTTTAACTCTAAATTCCTACAAATACTGGAATACCATGCCCCTAGTCGATCCATAAGAACTAGAAGTATAGCAGCACCATGGCTCTCTAAAGAAACAAGACAAAAAATTCTAGTAAGAAATAAGATCTCATCTAAATGGAGATATACTAAGAGCCCAACTGATCACCAGAACTATAAACAGCATAGAAACACCACAAAGAAAGCTATACTCCTTGATAAAAAAACGACTACCTAAAACTCCAAGACAGGCATCAGCAAACCCCCCAAACATTTTGGACTGCTATTAACAAACTTCTACACCCAGGACACTCCAAGACTCCAACTCATACAGCACTTTCCCTAAGTACATCTAAGGAAATTGCTGACACCTTCTATACCTCCGTTACTGAAACTGTACAATCTCTCGCAAATTCCTTACCTCTTGTTACCACAAACCTCCCATTCTCCATGACTAGCAAAGCCCCTACCTTTCAACTAAATCCAGTCTCTACATCTGTCATCCACACCTTACTAACAAAACTTAAACCATGTACCCCATCCACTGATCTCCTACCAGCGGAATACCTACAAATTGGAGCTAAAGATCTGAAGTAGTTAACTTCATTTGTCCATCAACTTGTGGGTATCGGATCCATATCGGATCCAAGCCGGCAGTTTCAAACAGCTAAGATCCAAGCTCCAAGCTCCTCCCCTTACCCATAATCCCCAGCCATCCCTCTCTGACCTCAGATCTCGTTTGCCGCGGTTCAAGTCAACAGCTCTGAATGAGTTCCAGGCATGGGAATAGAACACTTTGTGAGAAAAATCTTTCTTTTCTTTATAGCAGTAAATTTTTGTGTGTGTGTGTTGCCCCTTAGATAGTTTCCAGTTGTAGTTTAATTTTTAGTGAAATTACCTCCCCCATGTGTGTGAAGGCATGTCTGTCTTTGGGCCTAGTGTAATTGTCTGTCATGTCTGAGGCCCCTAAAGCCTTCTTTTCTAAATGCACCGAGTGTGGCCATAAGCTGTCCCCAGCGGATGGCCGCACTCGGTGTATCTGCCTTGAGGTTGACCACCTCTCCACAGGCTGCACCATTTATGCAGCCTTCAGCCCCAGGGACAGGAGGTCGAAGTTGATTCTGGCGGGACTGTTGCCCCCGGACTTGACTTCATCCTCCTTTCCCTCCGTGGCACCTGCCGTGGCAGTGCCACCTTCCATCCCTGCTCCCCTGCCGGGACTCACCCTCCCACCTCAGGCCAGGAGGAAAGGGAAGCTAGGAGGGAGAGGAAGAAAGAGAGGCACCACAAGTGGCGGGCCGAGTCTTCCTCCTTGGCCCCGCCGGCCAAGCAAGCAGCTTCTCCCAGGGCCTCCGGGACTTCTCCTTCCCGGCTCCATTCACCCCGTTTTTCCCCAGAGGCGGAGGAGGAGGAGACCCGGCCGCCTTCGAGGTCATCGAGGCGGCACTCCTGGCCTGCCTTGGTGGCCTCCTCTAGGTCAACATGAAGCTTGTCCAATGCAGACATGGACCGGATGATGCGTAGGTTCCTCCAGGCCCAGCTGTAGATGGGAGTGCTCCTGCCTCCCCCGCTCCGGGGGGGAGCTCGACCCCCTTTTTCATCCCGATTGCTCCTTCTCCAACCCACTTCCGGGGTTCGGAGCCTTCGGAGCCGGGTAGCATGGGAGCCGGGGGAGTGTTGGCGCCGATAGTGCCTCGTACTTTGGCGCCGACGGCACCCTCCAGTTTGTCGGGTCCATTTTCGGATCCGAGCTCTCGGAGCCGAGAGCTGAGCTTCGGATCCGGAAGTGTCAGTGTGTCTTTGGCTCCGTCTCGGTCGGAGCATACTGGCCCTTCGGATCCGATTGCTTCGGCGCCGGCTCCGATCCACACATCAGATCCGAGGGGACTGCTCTCGGATCCCAGAGAGAGCAGTTCTCCTTCGGTGTTCGATGTCGTGGAGATGGTATTGTCAAGGGATTCGAGGCCTCAGGTTCCTGCTACGGTTCCACACTGCACTCCCTCTCAGATGGGCCTACCTTCCATCACCCGGCCCCAGGGACAGCCTGCGCCTACATCCCAGATAGTTCCTTTGGAGGAACAGGATGTGGTTGGTGAGGCCTCTTCGGACAGCCCCCCCGAGGAGGTTCCTCACAAACGTAAGTGCAAGAGGAGGCACTTGGACTCACCTGAGTCCTTGACAGAAGACACTGACTTAGAGGAAGGGGAAGGTTCCCCAAGGTCACCCCCCAAAGACGTCTCCTTCAGAGACATCATGGAAATGCTTTGAATTAGAGGGGGGTGGTCAGCCCAAAAACCTTCCTCGGATGAGTCTGTGTTTCTGGAGACATTTGACGCAGGCCCATCTACCTCTTGGGTGTCCCCTCCCGCCGACCCCCTGGTAGACCTGATTACTACCAGGGCATGGAAGGAGCCGGACACTGTGGAGCCGATTCCAAAGAGACCAGATAAAGTTCTCAGCCCACCTTCTGATGTTGGAGCAAGGGCGCTCCTGTAGATGCCATGTTGGTGGTGGCCGCCACCAGAAAGGAACTAGCCCAGGAGAGTTCCTCGATCCATCCTCCAGACAAGGAGTGTCAGACGATGGACTGCCTGGGGAAGCGGATATTTGTTCAGCCACCTTCTCTCTAAGGTCGCTGAATTATATGGCACACGTGATACGACTCCAGCGAGATTTCATCAAAGAATACGCCGGGTTGCCCCCAGAGTCCATGTCAGCGGAGGATAAGAAAGTATTCTCAACCCAAATGGCCACTCTCAAATCCATTGTGAACACCTCTATGCGGCTTCTCTCCCATGCTACAGAAGGAGCCGCTAGAGCTAGCAGAGCGGGCATTGTCTTACGACGGCATGCTTGGCTCCGCCATTGCGATTTTGCAGAACCCTTCAAAGCGTCCTTTGCTAATGCCCCGTTTGACGGTTCTTCGCTATTTGGCAAGACCGTACGCGGCACTCTGGTCCAGAGCGAGAAAGACGGGAAGACGTCTGCTGTCGGAGTCCGCTTCTCTGCTCCCCAGAGGTCCTTCTCTAGGAACCAAAAGGGACAGAAGAAGATGTGGTTCTGGAAGTCTCAACAGCCCCATTTCGCTCCAGACCCCTCGTCCTTCAGAGGCAGAGGAGGACAAGGTGGACGCCGGCCCAGAGGCAGAGGGGGACCGAAGAACTTCGGGTCGAGAGAACCCTTTTCTGATTGGCCTGAGCAGCAACCCTGAAGGGTTACCCAACTGCTCCACTCTGGAGGCAGTTGGGGGGCGTTTCTCGAGGCACCTAGCAGCTTGGGAGTCCATTACAACAGATCGCTGGCTGCTTCGAATCATATCCAGAGGTTACAAGATCCCCTTTCTCAATCTCCCTCCCAAACCCCGGAGCCTCCCCGATGATACACCCAATCAAAAGGAGGCAGCAGCCGCAGAAATACTCCAGCTGCTAGAAAAAAGAGCAATCCAGCACATCCCCCCAGACCAATCCGGATCGGGCTTTTACTCCAGGTTCTTCTTGGTGCCAAAAAAGACAGGGGACTTAAGACCAATCCTCGACCTGTCATTTCTAAATCTGTCAGTGGCCAAAGAAAAGTTCCGGATGGTCACCATGCAATCCATTCTCCCACTCCTGCAGGAGAATGACTGGATGTGCTCTATAGACCTCAAGGATGCGTACTACCACATTTTGATGGACGGGCAATCCAGAAGGTTTCTCCGCTTCTGGCTAGGAGCCAGGCACTACCAGTTCTGGGTCCTTCCCTTTGGTCTCACCACAGCCCCCCAGGGTGTTAACCAAAGTCTTGGCAGTTATAGCGGCCCACCTGAGACTCCAGGGAATACAGGTCTTTCCATACCTGGACGACTGGCTCCTGACCGCCCCCACCAGGCATCTACTGTGCTCAGCCAGAGATTACTTCCTCCACTTGGCCTCCCGACTGGGAATCACAATCAACATCAAAAAATCTCTTCTTCAACTAACCCAGATTCTGGACTTCATTGGGGCCAGGTTGAACACAAGCCTTTTGCAAGTCTTTTTAACTCTGGACCGGCTTTGAACACTAAAGCTCCACGTGCTGGCCCTTCTACACTCCCCGGCTTCTCCAGCGGAATTAGTCCTGAGGGCTCTGGGTTCTATGGCGGCAACAATCAACCTGCTACCCTTAGCGCGCTTGAACATGAGGGTGCTACAATGGACCTTACAGGTCCAATGGTCCATCCTGCAACATCCACTGAGCTCACCCATCCCCCTCAGCAGGGTTTGCAGGAAGGCCCTACTCTGGTGGCTCCAGTCCCCAGACCTCCAGAAAGGGCGCCCCTTCTCTATGTCCCCTCCTCTAACCACGGTGACCACGGACGCTTCTCGCCTTGGGTGAGGGGGGCACTGCACGGGCAGAACCATCCAAGGCACGTGGACCCATTCAGAGACCTTGTTGCATATCAATGTCCTAGAGATGAGAGCAATGCTTTTGGCGTTGCAAGCACTCCAAGCCCTTCTTCCCTTGGGGACAATTGTAATTCAGACAGACAACATGTAAGTATTCTGGTATATCAACAAGCAAGGGGGAACCAGATCCTACCCACTTTGTCGAGAGGCCATGAGAGTTTGGGAATGGGCGATCTCCACCAACCACTTTCTCATAGCGACGTACATTCCGGGTCGGTCGAACATCTTGGCAGAAAGGTTGAGTCGAACCATCCTTTCACCGTACAAGTGGTCTCTGAACCCGAGAGTAGCAAAACAAATCTTCCTCAAGTGGGGTCAACCTTGCTGCAATCTCTTCGCGTCTCTGAACGCAAAGTGCAGCAACTACTTTGCTCTAATTCCCCCACTGGGGGAATCCCCCAGAGACGCTCTGGTGCATGTTTGGCCATCTGGTCTACTTTATGCTTATCCACCTCTTCCCCTAATGCTAAAATTCTTGCAGAAAGCACGTCGGTTGGGGAGCAGAGTGATCCTCATAGCCCCATTCTGGCCTCTTCAGGCGTGGTTCCCATGTCTATGGTCTCATCTAGTGAATCCCCCATGGATTCTAGATCCCACTCCGGATCTGAACTCTCACCCACTGGGATTAACAACCCCGAACCCGGACAACCTCAAGCTTACAGCTTGGCTGATCCAGTTCCAGTAATAGCTAGGACTCCCGGTATCTCGTCCTCTGTTAAGGCTATTCTAGTAGCCGTTCACAACCCTTCTACGAGAAAGGTTTATAATAGCAAATGGAAACGTTTTGCAATTTGGGTGGAGCACAGAAATTTAGACCCATTTACAGCTACGTTACCAGCAGTGCAAGAATTCTTGTCAACCTTATTTGACCAGGGTCCTAGCTCCTTTACGGTCAAAGTCCAGTTAGCTGCAATCTCCCACTATCATGTGGGAAGTGATCTTGATCCCTTGGCCTCTTCCAAATTATGCAAGACCTTCTTAAAAGGCACTTTCCTCTTGAGGCCTCCTGTTAAAGATGCAGTTCCTCCATGGGATTTAACTCTTGTTCTCCAGTCTCTGACAGCTCCCCCTTTGAGCCTGCAGCTTTGGTGGATCTAAAATACTTATCTTGGAAGACGGCCTTTCTTATTGCCATCACTTCAGCCAGAAGGGTTTCAGAGCTTCAAGCCCTTTGCGCCAAACCACCATATTTGGTTTTCCATAAAGATAGAGTTTCCCTCAAGACCAATCCCTCCTTTTTGCCCAAAGTTGCTTCGGAGCCCAATATCAATCAATCTATTAATTTACCAGTATTCTTTCCAAATTATCCAAACAAGGGTGAATACAAGTTACATTCTCTGGACGTACACAGGCAGTTGAGATTCTACTTGCACAGGACCGCTGAACATAGGCAATCTGAGCAACTCTTCGTATCCTTTGCAAGACCCTCTTTGGGCAAACCAGTATCAAACGTTACATTGTCCAGATGGATTTCCCAGTGTATACTTCTTGCATATAAAAGTTCTGGTCGACCTGAACCTGAAAGAGTCCACACTCATTCTACCCGATCGATTTCTACTTCTGCTGCCTTTTGCTCCAGAGTGTCCTTGGACGACATTTGTTCAGCAGCCACTTGGGCTTCATCCCATACTTTCATTAACCATTACAAATTGGATCTAATTTCCAGAGGGAGAGCATCCTTCGGCTCTGCAGTGGTTCAGAATATCCTCCCATGAGGACCCCCCAAGTTTGGGTAGCTGGGGACTCTGTCCCACAGATTGATGGACAAATGAAGTTAACTACTTCAGATAAAGAAGTTATGTACTCACCATAACGTTCCATCTGAGTAGGTAAACTTCATTTGTCAGCAACCAACCCCCCCCCTCCATCCCCCTAACCTATAGTGCATCCTAGAAGGATCCCTTGTCCTTTTCTCTGGATAACACCAGGTTAGGAGTTGCAGGTGATCCTTTGTTGTAATATGCTGTTTTACTATAGCAAACTCGATCTGAGGTCATAGAGAGATGGCAGGGGATTATGGGTAAGGGGAGGAGCTTGGAGCTCAGATCTTAGCTGTTTGAAACTGCTGGCTTGGATCCGATATGGATCCGATACCCACAGGTTGCTGACAAATGAAGTTTACCTACTCAGATGGAACGTTATCGTGAGTACATAACTTCTTTTTCTCTCCTATCCTGTTTCCATACTAATCAATAGAACTATTACTGAAAGTTATATCCCATCTCCCTGGAAAATCTCACACATAATTCCTCTTCATAATGGTGGTAACTCAACCAAAATATCCAACTATCGCCCCATAGCCCTACTCTCCCCTCTAGCCAAACTAATGAAAAAATGTATACACCGCCAACTACTTGCACCTTCTCCTACATAACCTTCTGGCAGACTGTCACCATGGTTTTAGGCCACACCACAGTACTACTACTGTCCTATTATCCTTCACTGATTGCATCAACAGGCATCGCAACAATAATAGGCTCTCTACTGCTCTGTTTATAGAACTATCTAAAGCCTTTGATATGGTGAACCATCAATTACTATTACAAATACTAGAACAATACTCACTCAACACAAAGACACTGCAGTGGTTCAAGTCCTACCTAGAAAACAGACAGCAAGCTGTTCTCTGGGACAACAACCTCTCTACTCTTCTTCCTATTACTCTTGGGGTCCCACAAGGCTCCATCCTGGGACCTCTCCTCTTCTCTATCGTTATCAATGACCTACAGCTAAATATTCCACAATCTACCTGCATACAATATGCAGATGATTCCACATTAGTGTGTTCTGCCACCTTAGCATCCGAGCTCCAAGCTATCACCCAGTCTGTATTTACCTCAGTTGAAAAATGGTTTTTGCAACGTTGCCTCCTACTAAACGCCAAAAAAAACAAGTTACTTGTCTTTACTCCTTCACAGAAGTCCCATCCAATAGACATAACAGTCAAATCAAGCAATGGTACTACAATTACACCTGATCCAACCACCAAGCTCTTAGGGGTAACTATAGATCACAGTCTCAACTTTGACACACACATTAGCACTACAATTAAAACTGTTAACAGAAAACTGGGCTCATTGTACAAGATAAAGTGCTTCCTTACCCCTGAAGCCAAAACTACCATTTCCCATACTCACATGATGTCTACTCTCCTCTACGCTTCATCTATCTATACAAATCTTTCCAAAACTAACCTAAACAAACTAGCAACCTCATACAACAACATTGCCAGATTTGCCATTAGTTCACCGTATAGAACTCATCACTGTTTAAACCTCAAACAACTAGGCTGGCTTAAACTCCAAAACCAGCTACTATTTCAGCAACTTACAATTACCCACAAGATTCCGCGGTAGTGGTGCTGCGGTAGCGTTGTCACCTCACAGCAAGACGTTGTCCCGTTCGATTCTCAGCTAGAGCGTCTTCTGTGTGGAGGCATACGTGAATGGGCATGCCTTCGTTGAAGGTTTTGCATCAGGGCTGGTAACTCGGCATGTAAAAATCCACTACCAAACATTAGCGGACCAGAGTTCCGCTGTGCCGACCCCTAACCGGGATAAGCCGAAAGACACAACAACAACAACAATTACCCACAAGATTCTCTTTCACACCAATAGGACTCCTATTCTTTGCAGCATTGCAACTCCTTATAGAAATCTCACTACCCTACGCTCAGCAAGTAAACTACAAATATCCACCCTGAAATCCCTCAATAAAGCCGGAAACTCCCTCTTTGCAAATTCTGTGGGTAAGAGTTGGAACAAACTCCCCAGCAACCTACAATTACTTCCATCCTTGTCACTATTCAAACAGCAGCTAAAACTACACCTTAAAGAACATTGGTTATGCCCATGTACTAATCCAGATTAACACCTGCCAGCTATCATATTTCCTTTCCCCCCTCTTCTACCCACTAGAGCACAATCACATCTTATTCATTCATAGTCAGTAATGTAGTTTTTATATTTCCTTCTAACTTCATTAAACGTACTCTTCTTTGTTCTGTAATCACTCTCCACCTACTGATATTGTTCTACATCTATGTTAACTCCGATGCTACTGTTGACACTTCACACTTTTACTGATATTCTTCTATGTCTTTGTTAATACTTAGGCTACCTACGACATTTCAAGCAAACCTTGTCTAACATAACAACCAGATGGTACCTTTCACCCCCTCCACTCTTTTTTTCTTGTCCAAATATTGCTAATCCTTATTCCTCTTGTATATACTGCACTTAATACTACTGACACGACACCCCAAATTTTCCTTCTCTGTCTTGTTTGTTACTTCTTTGCTAACCTCTCTTTCTCTAATGTTGTTTGTTACTTCTTTGCTAACCCAATCCTTCTTTAATCTTATTTTTTTTTGTTTCCCTGGTACCATTATTGTTGTATTTTTATCTGCTTGCTATTGAAGCTACCTTAGATCATTAATAGACACTCTTTAGCTATGAACTGCATTTATTCTCTGTAATAATTTACTGTTCACAATTTTACTTTTATTTGCAATCCTGTTATATTACCTTATATTGGAGCTTGCATTAATTGTTTGTAATAATGTACTATTTGCAATTTATTTTTCTTTTATTTTTTATTTTTTATTTTTATTTGTAATCCTGATACATTACCTTAATGTTGGAGCTTATCACCTGGGCCTCTACTGAAAATGGACATGTATCCAGTTAGACTAGCCCGGTAAACAAATGTAAAATAAATAAATGTAATGGCATCAGCTGCCTTGCTTTATAGCACTGACGACCTGACGTCAGTCTACAGGCGACAGCAGCTGACAAAGAAAAACATTGACTCTGGTATTTGGGCTGGCGGAGGGCTACCACAGCAGGGATAACCCACAGGTGATGACTGCAACAGTGAATACACTCGAACATCTACATTTATGGTAAGTGTACACAACTGTACTTTTTATTGACTGACAGAAATCCTCAGTGATTCACCAGAAAATCAAACATTTTATGGGGTACAGGGCAAACTATGAGGCAAAAATCAAGAACATTTTGCAATATCAGGGACAATTGAAAGGTATGGTGCTAAGTGCTTTACTGGTTTTCAAAGCTTTGAAAGCTGGTAAAATGCACTGTGTTCCTACATTTTTCCTATAACAGGTAGTACGTGGAGTAGTCAAAGCTTCATGGATTGCAAAGAATTAGTATCAGGTTTCTAAGTTATAACCAGCTTTATATGTTCTTGACATGGATGCCAACATTCACTTCATGAGCTTAGCTCTCGTGGTGACTTTCTTGTCATCCCTGTCTTGAACATATAATAAGCTGGTTATGATTGGAGACACAATCATAATCTTTTATGCTAAATAACTGTTAAATTGAATTTAGAACTTAAAGCAGTGATTCAGCTTATAAAAATTAATAATTTATTCCAGAGCACATGTATGCACTAGGCCACAAACCAGCCCTGGATTTTGCTGATATTGATGCCTTTTTTCATTGCTGCTTTACCTGAGTTCGAGCTTGCCCTGTATATGTTGTAGTTAAACAAAATTACCCAAGATAGCACAGGTCAGGTAGGATTAAAAACTAAGCCACCATCCTTCCTAAGTTAAGATACTGGTTGTAGTCAGAGACTTTTAAGATTCTTTTAATTAACTCCTAGATCTCAGTGAATTTTTGATGTAATACTTTTGTACTATTTCTAAGTGTACAAGGTACTTACTTAAGCAGTTACAGAAGTCCATGTTATACTTAACAGCAGGCCTTGCAGGGCATTGTAAAAGGGGAATGAATATTATTGGTGGTTTGATATTTGTGCTTAGCTGGTTCAGGATCATACCTCTCAACTGTATGGATTTTTGCCATGTTCTTATAAATGTTGTGGGTTTATTTGGCAAATCATTGATGACTGCAGTCCCTAAGTAATACTAAATAATAACAGACATTTGAGTTTCAGACTTTATATAGGTTCATAGGTGTTTACTAGGCTAACAACCACATGGGCCTTTTTAAGACGAGCCATGCATCCCAAATCTCTGACAAGTTCGGATACCCTTGATAAGTGTAAGCATGGGCCTGGGAAATTAACCTTTTACAGGTTACCTGTGTCCATTAGAGACAGAGGTGCCAAACCAGGGATGAATTTCTGGTTTCCCATTCAGTTGTCTAAGTTGCACTTGAATTGGGTTAGGGAGGAACTCTGCTTCACATGGATGGGGAGCCTGTTCCATAGACTGGGTATTCTCTGGAATACATACCTATCTCTCCAGCAGGTCCCATTTATATTGCAGGCAAGGTTTAAGTCCTTAGAACGGGTAATTCTGGTGCTGTTTGTTTTCTGGATAGGCAGGAGGTCCATCCGAGTGGGATCTGACAATGCTCTCTATGCCAGGCATAGATTTCCCCTCAAAAGCCTGTAGGAGACAGAATACAGTGCACAACAGCACAAAAATTACAGAACCAACTGATATTGCCAACATCCTGGCAGATAGGTTCAGTGCTAACTTTACCCCCTCTCACCCTATAAAGGGTCCATATCTCTACAGAAAGAATGCAGAGTCTCTGTAATCACATCTATGGAGGTAAAAACTGCACTCTCTAAAACCAAAAACACAGCATCCATGGGACCGGACAACATCCCAGGCTGCGTTTTACACGAACTTCAGAATGAACTGGCTCCCCACCAAAGCACCATGTTCAATAATAGTCTCATGTCAGACTTTGTGCCCACTGAATGGCGCACAGCAACAGTTATCCCACTCCACAAAGGGGGGGGGGGGCCACCACTGATCCTGGGAGCTATTGCCGTATTAGCCTGACGAGTCTGGGCTGTAAGGCCATGAAAAGTATCATCATGGAACTCATAAACAAAGACATTGGTAACCTCCAGACTCTGGACCCCACCCAGTTCAGGTTTGTGAAAGGCAGATCATGCCTTCTGAACCTGATCGACTTCTTTGAGGCAGTCACCAAAGCCGTAGACGAGGGTAAGGTGGTTCACACAGCCTATCTTGACCTCGCCAAGGCTTTCAACACCATCCCCATTCTGGAATTATAGCTAAACTCACTAAACTATGTATAAATCCCTATGTCATAAGATGGGTTGCCAAATGGCTCACTGACAGAACCCACATTGTAAAAGTTGCAGACTCAAATCTGACTTCAAACCAGTGACAAGTGGAGTACCACAGGGTTCAGTCCTGGGACTTCTCCTGTTTGGTATCTACTTCACTGAAGTACAGGCTAACACAGAAGGCCTCTGGCTAATGAAGTTCGCATATGACTGCAAACTAGGAGCTATAATCAAGTCCCCAAATGATGTGGACATCTTACAGAAGGGCCTCACTGAGACATATGCTTGGTGTCAGAGGCATGGCCTCAAGCTCTATGCCAAAAAGTGCATTGCCATCCCCTTTGTTAAAAACTCTGTACCCATAAACTACCACATAAATGGCAGTCTACTTAACGCTGAATGTGTGATAAGAGACCTTGGGACCCAGGTGGACAGTAGTCTTTCCTTTGATAATCACATCACCACAGTAGTCAGGAAATCCTTCTATGTGGCACACCTCATCACAAAAGGGTTCTCATCCAGGAAAAAAGAGGTCATTGTTCCCCATTAGACCCATTATAGAGTGCAATGCCCCTTTTGGAATGTACCTCACAAGACATCTGCAGCAGCTGGAAAGGCCACAGAAGTACCTCACAAAGAGGATTACTGGCCTCAAACAGATGCCCTACACTGACCGTCTCAAAAACCTCCAGCTTTACTCTGTACCATATCGCCTACTCGGAGGAGATCTCTACCTGACATATAAAGCTATGTTAAACCCAGACCTGTTGAACATGCTACACCTAAAGAAATCCCAATTCCTCTGAGCTACACGCTCTAGGGACCTAAACCTTGTCACCACAATAAACAGGACATGCTGGAGGGATAAATTCCTGTCCCAGAGACTTCCCATACTCTGGAACAAGCTACCCATCTATGTCAAGCAAAGTTCCTCATTAACACTCTTCAAGAAAAATCTTGATGAGTGGATGGGAAATAGGAAATACACCCCGGGGATCACTTCTGTGGCTCTGCTCGATAGGGGCACAGGAAATTAACTTTCTTGGGTGGCATAATCCAGGGAATCTTGTTGGCTAGGCTTACTTAGGCCCTTGGGCTGATAGCCTAGTACCTACCTATGAACCTATAGGGCTTTGAGATGGTCTGCATAGGAGATATTACTTACGTCCTGTATTCTTTTAGTGAGGAACCTCTGTGGACATTTCAATTGTTGGATATGCCTGGTTTGGCACATACCAAAGGGGGCATTTCGTCAATGATAGGGCTGACGAATGCCGAATACAGTAGAACAATGACTTTCTTAGACTTAGATGCCATAACTTTGTTTATAAGTTGCGCAACATAGAATGATTTCCTCACCACTATAGACACGTGATGATCAAAAGCTAGATTACTATCTATGTGTGTCATTAAGTCCCTGACTTCTTCTTCTTCTTCTTTAGGCTTTTCTCGGTTAGGGATCACCACAGCAGATCACCTGTCCGCTCATGATTGGCAGTGGAGTTTTACAGTGTTGAGTTGCCAGCCTGGTGCCCAACCTTCTACAGAAGGCACACACATGCACGCACTCACACCTAGGGCCAATTTAGAGTGTCCAATCCACCTATAGCATGTCTTTAGGATGTGGGAGGAAACCGGAGCACCCGGAGGAAACCCACGCGACCACAGGGAGGACATGCAGACTCCGCACAGAAGGCACCCCAGCCGAGCATCGAACCGGAGAACCTCTTGCTGTGAGGCAGCAATGCTAACCACTGCACCACCGTGGCTGCCCGTCGTTAAGTCCCTGACTACTGGTTCATTTCTAAGGGGTGTATTGTCAAGACGATAGATACCAGGGATGGATGACTCCCAAAAGATACTATTATGCATTTCTTGGCATTTAGTTTTAGTCCATGGCTCTGACACCAGTTGTTTGTCTGTGTCAGCCCGTCCTGGAGAAGATTTGTGACAATGTGAGATTCAGTGACAGCTCCTAATTTGCAATCCTTCAGGAAATACATAATTATGCAAAACCTGTTATTCTAGCTACTTTATAAGTTTATAGGAGCAATATTTAAATTCTGTCCCTATTTTTGGGCCTTTCTCCCCCATTCTTTCTGGCTTTGTCCAGATTTCTTGCACTGCGAGGTATGTTTGGATGTCGCTATGCAATATAGCCAAGGATAGTGACACTGCCTCTTAAAATGACTATTATAGATATAGAGAACAAAGAGAAAGGTTAGGGTTTGGTATAATGGTTAAGGTGTTTACCTCACAAACACAAAGGACAGGGTTTGATTCTCATGAGAGGGAAATTGGCTAGGCTTAAAATGGTCAACAGGGACAGCTAGCATAGTGTTTTACCTATGCGTCTTTTGTCTCCTGTGGTGGCATACCTCCAAAGATAAAATAATACTTCCCCTACCTGGACAGGTGACTTCCAGTTATCATTTGGCACTCAAAGGCCTTCAGGAATGTTTTTGTATATTATTAGCATTGAGAAAAACTGGTGTTATCAGCAGTCAACAAAAAGTGACTTACTGTTTACTCTCCATTTAGTCTGTTTAATAGGATAATAATTAAAAGACAGACGTAGGAGTCACCAAACCATGGAACACAGAGTTCACACGAACAGTGTGCCACCCAAAAAAAGCCCCTTAGGCAACACAGTATACCGATTACACTAGTTATAAGTGATTCAGTAGTAAGGCACACTGATGTCCCACTCACCAGCTTGAACAAGGAGAAAGTTACATAGGTTCATAGGTAGGTACTACGCTATCAGCCCTGGGGCCCATATAAGCCTAGCCAAAAAGGTTCCCTGGCTTTCACCACCCAAGAAAATTGTCTGCCTGTCAGGCGCTAGGATCCTTCACATAATACACATGCTCAGGTCACTCCACAGCAGGTACAAATATGACCCGGACATTGTCCATGTTGATGTGAACGACCTGAGACATACCTCTCTGGACTACACTAAAAGTGACATGGACTTCTTGGACCATGTAGCTCAGGTAGGTATGACCCCAGCCCTGAGTAGCATCCTGCCATCAACCAGAATGATACCACAGTACAAGCAGAAAATGATTGACTTCCAACAATTGGCTAAATTTCTGGTGTCATTCTAAGGGGATCCAGTATCTGTCTGCCTGGGATGACATGATCGACAGACCTCGATGCTTCGCCAGAGATGGCCTGCATCTGTTACCCTTGGAACTCTGGATACTGGCTAAGGTGCTTGCCACCCCCTATAGTGCCTTTTTTAGGAAATGTCCTGATGTCAAAAATACCACCGTAACTGCTACAGTCAAATGGAATCTGAGGGTTATGCTACTCAACGCTAGAAGTTTGAATCTCAAAATGCACTCACTCGAAACCCTCCTTAAAATGGAGAACATCGATGTCTGTGCAGTAACTGAAACCTGGTTCAAGGCACCAGAGAGCATCCCAGCGCTACCAGGCTGTAATTCATACCACACCTTTAGGCCCCAAAACCTGGACCGAAGCACTAAAGACGGCGGTGTCTCCATATTCATAAAGGATATACACACCTCCAGTCTAGTAGCCCAACACAACACTTCGGAGATACCCCAGGTACAACTAACACTGGGTAAGACAGCAATCCAGGTGGTTGCCTGCTATAGGCCTCCCACCATGTCCCAAGACTCCCACTCCACATTCCTAAACATCCGGGAAAATACCAAAGTGCAACCCAACACCCTAATACTGGGGGACTTTAATTACCCCTACATAAACGGGAAAATTACTCAAGTACTAACTCACTTGCTCAACTATTCTTGGAATTCATAAATTCCAATGCCCTGCACCAACTTGTTCTTACCCCACTAGGGATAACAACATCCTTGATTTGGTCATAAACAACATGAGCAACTGCTGCTCTACACCTGAAATTAGCTCCTCCCTGGTCAGATCTGACCACAAGCTATTCACCATGAATATCCACATCCCACACTCTCCAACCGTAAAGGAAACCATTGTAAAAAACTTCTCCAAAGCAAACTTTGGGCTCCTAAAAACGGAAGTGGCAAACTTTACGACACCCATGCAGTTGGAAAATAGCTGCTTGACTGCTGAATCACACATCATTGTGCTGTACGAACACATTCACAAGTGCATGGATAGAGCCATCCCAAACAGAACTGAGACGCTTACTTCCAAAGAAAGAAAACCAATCTGGTGGTCCCCTACCATAAACAAACTCTACAACATAAGGAAGAAACTATTGCAGAAAAGGGTAAAGTTCCAAGACTGGAAAGAATCCCTAGCTAGCCTTAGTAAAAAATTGAGATACCTCATCAAATCCTCTAAAGCTAGCTATGAAAACAAAATAGCAGCAGATACTAAAGACAACCGCAAGGCATTCTGTAGTTATGTCAGAATTCTTCAGGGCAACACTCAGGTCTGCTCTGAGCTACAGCACAATGGTGACACATATACCCAGTCAGCTGACATTGCCAATATATTGGCTGATAGGTTCAGTGCAAACTTTACCCCCTTTTCACCTTCCCCCCCCAAAGGGCCAATCGCAATTCCTGAGGAGGGCCAAGTTTCTAATATTACTGCTGCTCAGGTTAAAACCGCACTGTCTAAAGCGAAGAACACAGCTTCCATGGGACCTGATAATATCCCTGGATGCCTCCTGCATGAGCTACTAAAAGAACTGGCACCACACCTGAGTGCCATGTTCAATCACAGCCTCACTTCAGGCTTTGTACCCACCGAGTGGCAAACAGCCACAGTAATCTCACTCCATAAAGGGGGAGCAACTACAAACCATGGAAACCACCGCCCCATTAGCCTGACTAGTCTATGTAAGGCTATGGAGTGTATCATCGTGGACCTTAGAATTAGGGATATGGTAAGCCTCCAAACTCTGGACCCCATGCAGTTCGGATTTGTGAAGGGTAGATCATGCCTGCTCAATCTGGTAGACTTCTTTGAGTCCGTCACTAGAGCTGTGGACGAGGGCAAGGTGGTACACGCAGCCTGTCTCGATCTTGCCAAGGCCTTTGATACCATTCCCCACTCTGGAATCCTTGATAGATTCAATAATCTAGGCATTAACCCCTATGTCACAAGGTGGGTTGCTAACTGGCTCATGGATAGAACTCACACTGTGAAGGCTGCAGACTCCAAATCGGACTACCGACCAGTCACAAGTGGTATCCCACAGGGATCTGTCCTGGGTCACCTTCTGTTCGGCATCTACTTCTCAGAAGTTCAAGCCAACACAAAAGGACTCTGGCTGACAAAGTTTGCAGATGATTGCAAACTGGGAGCCATTATAGTATCTCCAACTGACGTAGACATCCTACAAAGGGGCCTCACTGACACCAATGACTGGTGCCTGAACCACGGCCTTAAACTAAATGCCAAAAAGTGCATCATTATTCCCTTTGGGAAAAACTCTGTGCCCATGAACTACCACATCAGTGGTGTTCCACTTAACCCAGAAGGTGTAATAAGAGATCTTGGAACACAGGTTGATAGGAACCTCTCCTTTGACAACCACATCACCACTGTGGTTAGAAAATCCTTTTATGTGGCACATCTCATCACAAAGGGTTTCTCATATAGGAAGAAAGAGGTCATCGTCCCTCTCTACTCGTCCCTCATTAGACCTATTATAGAATACAATGTCCCTTTTGGCATGTACCTCACTAGACACCTGCAACAGCCGGAAAGGCCACAAAAGTACCTCACCAAGAGGATTCTAAGCCTTAAATACATGCCCTATACTGACAGACTCAAAAATACTCCAGCTATAGTCTGTCTCATATCACCTGCTTAGAGGCGATCTCTGCTTAACCTACAAAGCCATGTCTGACCCAGAGCTACTAGACATGCTACATCTAAAAAAAAAAAAATCCCGCCATGCCACACGCTCCAGGGACCTCAGTCTTGTTACCACATTGAATAGAACATGCTGAAGGGATAGGTTCCTTACCCAGAGACTGCCATGCTTTGGAACAGACACCCCAACCAAGTCAAGCAGAGCTCCTCTCTGGCCTTCTTCAAAAGAAATCTTGACGAGTGGATGGGAAATAGAAAATTCACCCCGGGGATCACCTCAGCTGCCCTGCTAGAGAGAGGCAATGGGAACTAACTTCTGTTGACATGATACTAGGGATTCTTATTGGCTAGGCTTACATAGGCCCCAAAGCCATTAGCCTAGTACACACCTATGAACCAGAATAGTATAATGGCTACCTGGCTGTTTTCACCAGGATATTATCACTGATACCTGGCTATTTTCTTTGCAAGAGACTGTACAAGTAAAGGTGCTTAGACAATAGATACTCTTATAGGAAAGTTCTAGACAGTATTTCTCAGTAGATAGTTTTCACTTTTTTGCATCTTTGACTACAGATGATTCTCACTAAAGGTATATTGTTGCAAGTTAGGAAGACTTGTGTAGCAAATTCTCAGTCAGAGAGCTGCATATCAAAAAATGCATATGAATTATTTAGAATTTCAAGTAGTTTTTATAGAGTCTCTACTAGTTTTGTCAGTATGAAGGAGCTGTAGATAAGAATTGACAAATCCAAAGGTCATTTATGGTGTTGGTAAACTGAAATGTTCAAGTCTTCCATTCTTTACAAATAAGTACTGAGATTATGGGACATTACCTGATTATTTGGTGGGGAGAGCCTCTCCCCTCAGAAACCCATGCAAGGGAAAACAGATATGCTAGTAGACCCCCTAAGGAGATAGATGCAATAAGGCTAGGAATGGACTATAAAAAATATTTTTTCCTATGAATCGATTATAGATTTGGTAAAACCCTGATACTGATCTGCCTACTTCCACACTGAATGCTTATTCATAGACTTTCTGTAGAATTCCTCAGTGTAGCAACATAGATTATACACAGGTGGTTTGAAGGGGGGCATTGAAAATAGGTTTGCAGCAGAAACCAAAGATGGATAGATTAAACGAGCTTAGTATGTATTGTCTGAGAAGGTAAGGCCAAAGGGACCATAGAGCCGTTCAGTCATTCCGTAATCATTGCTTTATCCAGTTCAGGTTGAAGAGGAGGGGCAACATATCCCAGCACTAAGTTCAGGGATATGTAGAACAGATAACAAGATCAACCTAATAAGGATTCAAGGGTGATAAGCTGTTAAATAAGTGAGACCTGCAGTTTATTTGATTAATAATATGCAGACTCAAAGCATCACTTACCTCTTACTTACAGTCAGAATCTCTCCTGATGTGGTTATTATTTTGACACCGTGTACCAGGGGCAGTAGGAATAATATTCTTGCAAAGTATAGCCAGTTATGAAATGTAGGAGTCAACATGTGAGGTCCAGAAGTTTAGGGGAACTGCACAGGTGTGTTGTTTATGATCATGTCTGTTTTAAAACTTAATGAAGCCAATCTGGA
This sequence comes from Protopterus annectens, assembly GCF_019279795.1. Classification (NCBI taxonomy): domain Eukaryota; kingdom Metazoa; phylum Chordata; order Ceratodontiformes; family Protopteridae; genus Protopterus; species Protopterus annectens. The sequence goes on along the minus strand of NC_056740.1, from coordinate 434,517,230 downwards.
TTGTATTTCAGAGGAAGTGATATTTGGCTACCTCCACAGGCCTGAGGCCTGAGCCATAAGAGTAACTGTCATTGCCTCATAAGAAAACCTAATAAAGGAACACAGGAATAGTACTAGACAAGCAATCATGGGGACCATGGGGAGCATAAGATGCCTAGCCATATATACCTTTAAGTAAGATTCATTCTTCTGGACACTTTTTTGAGCACTTTATAGAGCTCACCTCCCAAACTGAACAGGACTATACATAATAACCTTGATAAAATTTATGTCTGGCCATCCGGTCATCAAGACTAGCCTTAAAGGCAGACAGAATAGTACTTTGTCTGACCTATGATGGTAACTGATTTCATAGGCTGGACATAGATTTAGGAGCCTGTCCCTGCAACACGTCTTGTTTACTTGCTCTATAGATTTAGGTCCCTAGTTTGGATATTTTGAGAGGCACTGGTTTTGCTATTCTATCTCCTTTTGTGATAAAACACCCATTTGTATTTATTTATCTTTTTTTTTAACTGGGTTAGCCCCACTAGGCTAGTAGCCTCTTTTCTGGGGGAGACCTGAGGTTTATACTATTATGGGAAATTTGGCCAGGGCATTGGGGAACTTCCCCTACTCTTTTTGTTAGGTGCCATGGGGTCTATTACATCTACTTGAGCTACCACCAGCTCAAGCAGATGGGGTCTGTTGAAAAATGACACTCAGGAGTACAACAGTCCCCCCCTTTTGCTGCATTACAGTGTCAACAATCAATCTGCTTGGTGTAGGAAAAGAACCCACAGCCTTCTGCACCAAAGGTTAATGTGCAACTGTTGCACCACTGACATGCTAAATGCAGCTACATATAAAGCCCAGAATAAGTCTTTCACCTCTGTTTAAGTACCTCTGAAATGACACGTACACTAGTAGTGAACAGTCAGGTGTGATGTCGTGGCTTTCTTTGCTCTTTTGAGGCATTTGCTACTCTTCATTATTTAAATTGGAAGTAAAACGTTGCTGTGCCCAATGTATAGACTTCTTTCCTTTCTCTCTTTTGTTCATGTCAAAAGATCGAAGTAAAAGGTAATGCCACTAATAAATGTTTACTTTAGTAGTAGTAAGGTACAAGTGCTGGAAGACGATTAGCACACAGAGGTATTATAAAATTGTAGAAATGACATAAACAGATGCCAGGTAATTACATATAATCTATAAACCATTAGTGTACATAAGAACATTAACATTTAAAGCACCATGGTCAATATTCAATTACACGACCAGCATGCTGTTTTCAGCTGTAGCTGATAGATGGAAACAGTGAGAATATGACTTAAAATGAAAATCTGTTGTGGTACACAGTAGCGTTTAGTCTGCTGTTAGCTAAACACAAGCCATTCAGAGAGTGTTTTTCTAATCAGCCTAGTACAGCAGTATTCAAGAGAAAGATGACAAGTAAAACTGCAGTAGTAACAGACAAAATAAATGTATGAAAAGGAACTAAACCTTCAGTAGTAGATAAATAAGGCACGTTGGTGTGATAGTTTCATATCCCTGGGCCTCCACTGAAAAAGGACCTGTGTCCAGTTGCAATTTTCCGATAAACAAATGTAAATAAATAAAATAAATACATAAATATTCTAACATATCCCTCAACCCTGTAAGAAACTTCCACTATGTCAGGTAGAGCAGCACCTTTGTCACCTTCAAGGTAGGCCTAGATAGTTGGATGAGCAGCCTCAGATTCTCTCCTGGTCTGTGTTGTCTTGCCCACCTTGAAGCTAGAGGGAACTTTTGAATAGGGCTTTTTGGCTAGGTTTGAAATGGTTTGCAGATTGATTGCCTAGTATTTACCTATGGACGTATGAGCCTATAAATACTTTATGGTGCAGAAAGATGGAGGAAGGAGGGATAATCTTGTTGTGAACAAATTTCGGAGAGGGGTAGGAGATGTAGATTGGGGGAATATGGTAGCCCTCATTCAGTATAGTACACTAGCCAGTCTGGTGGTCCCCTGCCATTAATAAACTCTACAACAGAAGGAAGAAACTGTTGCAGAAAAAGGTGAAGTCCCAAGACTGGAAAAACTCTCTTACTAGCCTCAACAAAAAGTTGAGATCCCTCAGTAAAACCTCTAAAGCCAGCTATGAAGGCAGAATTGTGGCAGACACTAAAAACAACCACAAAGCCTTCTATACTTATATCAAGAATCTCAATGGCAATACCCAGGTTTGCTCTGAGTTACTGCACAATGGTACCTCCTATACTGAACCAACAGGTATTGCCAACATACTGGCCAACAGATTCAGTGCCAACTTTACCCCTCTCTACCACCCTGCTAGACAGGGGTCCAGGGAAGTAAATAGTGTGGGAAGAAATAGCCAGGGAATTGTTATGGCTAGGCTTGTATAGGCCCTAGGGCCGATAGCCTAGTACCAACCTAAGAACCTATGAACCCTAAAGGAACAATTACAATACCGGAGGAATGCCAGTCACCCAACATTCCTCTAGTACAGGTTAAAGCTGCATTGTCCAAGGCCAAGAATACATCTTCCATGGGACCAGACAATATCCCTGGATGTGTTCTACATGAACTACAAAATGATCTAGCACCACATCTATGTGCCCTGTTCATAGGTGCCAGAAGCTGTTAAAGACTGGGTGGGTGGAGGGTGACAGGGGCACTTAGTGAACTAAGAAGGGTAATTTTTTTATAACTATTTGCTACCACAACATAGGTTCACTTGGAGGACATTTTAAGCTTAGCCAATTCCCTTTTGGTGCTTGAATTAACATTTTCTGATTGGTCTTAGCTCTCCCCATGGCTGATAATTGTATGTTAGCCCTAGTGAGAACAACTGTGATCATACCATAGATAATTTGAAGGGGGGCATGTAAGGGATGCAGCATTTAGGAACTTTGTCTATTCATTAGTGGCATGAGGGGAAATCCTGGAGTACATTTCCTATTACCCATCCTTAGGTCCAAGTTAAATTTGAATATGGATGGATGAGCTTTGCGTTATTTTTATGGATAGTCTGTTCCAGAACAGTGGTAGCCTTTGTGATATGTATCCATCTCTTCACAACATTCAGTTCATATACCTGGACTGAGTATTTCTGATGCTGTTTGACTTGCTGATGTTCAGTAGGTCCATCTGTATTATGTCGGAGGATGCTTTGTATGCCAGACATGTCACCTCTAAGCACTCTGTAGGATACTGAGTATAATAATAAAGCTTTGAGGTGGTCCATGCAAGACCAGTTGTTTAGGACTTCTATCCTTTTAGTAAGGTATCTCTGAAGATATTCCAATTGTTGCATGGGGCTGGACAGATACATGCCAAAGTGGGCATTATACAAAATGATTGACATAATGAGAGCTTTGTAAAGGGGGACAACAACATCTCTAGATCTAGTCACAATCAATTTGTTTATAAGCTGTGCAATATAGAAAGGCTTTCTTATGACTCTGGTCACATGTTGGTCAAAAGTTGGGTCACTGTACACACAAGTTCCCAAATGCCAAACAATTGGATCAGGTCTCAGAGGGCATTGTCATGACTTTGACACCAGTTATTATTTAGGACAAACCTTCCTGCATGATGGTTAAGTCATTTGGGGATTCAATAACTTCTCCTAGCTTGCAGTCATCTCAAACTTAGCTGGCCAAAGCTCTTTGGTATTTCCTTTTACTTTTGAGATGTATATGCCAAACAGAAAAAGTCTCAGCACTGAACCCTGGGGGACTCCATTGGTGACCGATCTCTTTCCCTGTTTTGATCTCCTACATCCTGTGAGCCAAGCTGGCATTGCAGCTGGTGATGTAAGTGTTTGCTCCTACATTATTCATCTTTTGTACTACACCTGAGTAGGGGATTGTGTCAAAAGGCTTGGCCAGGCCAAGGTAATGTGGTGTGAACTGTTCTACCTTCATCCATTGCTTTGGTAACAAGAGTAAAGCTTAAAATTTGCCCATGATTTTGAGCCTTTCACACTTTCCTCTGGGCTGTTTTCAAACACATTTTTAGGACCATGCATATATGTATGTATTCCTTGATTCACCTTCCTGGTTGTATTAAATGATATTCCTTGTATAATACAGCACACTTGTTAGACTTAAGTTACAGCACAGCCCTATTCAGAACATTTCCATCATAAAGGTCTACTTCCACACACAGCTGCATTTTAAATTTATTGTTTTAACATTTTTCCAGTAGGCAACGAAGCAAAATGCATGCACCAATAATGACAAAACTGCCCTATTCATAACATTTCCATGATAACAGTCTACTTCTACACACAATATATAAATACAGAATCACAGTAGTCTGTAAGTCATAGGCATGTTGCACAGCTTCTTGAACCTATTTTCAATTGGGGGGGGGGACCAAAAACTAGAGACACATTTTAAACATTGCTTGTATAATTTTGGAAAGTTGCTTGCATAAAATGTGCTACGATCATGCATTTCACTACCAAGTCTTGGTCCCAGAACCCTGTGCACTACAGTCAGAGCAACATATCATTAAGCTAAACCAGCAGTTTCTTGAAAGATAAGAAGACAAACTTAAATGGCTATCATATCATTTAGTGAATTCAGTTCTCACTTCTGTCATAGCTCTCAGCCTCTTAGCACAAAAATACAGAACAAAGCCAATAACGGGGGAATACAGCCCCAAAATAGGGACACTTTTCAAATACTGATTTTATAACCTTAGAAATTTGCTAGAATAAAAGGTTTTGTTTTACCACTCCTGAAAAGCAGAGGAACAGAATATAAATGTGAGGCATAAATTCACAAGTGATGGTGGCTAGGGACTTTAGGCTCTTTTTACCTTTACCCAAGGTACAGGGTTTGAGCCTGAGTACCTCTAGCTCCCCTCCCTCTCACTCTATGGTTCCGGCGCTCATGTATCTAACTTATTTCCCATTCCCACCCCCTTATCACTTTCTTAGCTGTTGACCACTGTGACTGCCAATTACTATTTAACAAAAGCTGCTAAAGCAATATAATATTAACCCACATATTTTCCTCAGCTCGCCTAAATATGTTACATAGCTCTCAAGTGTACCTCATTATGAGGAACATTCCTTGTTTTGAGGGTTAAAAAGTCCATGTTTATCGCAATTCCACATTCAAGGGTCTGCTATACTTTCTAACATTTTTAACCGATATTCATGGTTAAAAATACCAAATCATCTTAAATCATGAAAAGAACTTGTGAGTATAAAGTAAGATGATTTCACCATCCTGCGAGTTTCATAGGTGAGGTTGTTAGCAAGTTCCACATGTTGCCTTTTTTACTACATTTTCAGACATAGTGATCCACATTCTGGAGCATACCTCCCAACTGTCCAGATTTTCACAGAATATCCAGATTTTTTGACCCAAAATTCTGATCTGTTCTTCATAAAATGTGTGGTTTTCTAGATTGTTGTGGCAAGTCACTAAATAATGACAATCATTTGAATTTAGACTTAATATCCTTCAGAAAATGGATGGTAACAAAACATTTTTTATTCTAGCAACTTTCTAAGTGTATAAGCGCAATATTTAAAAATTGTCCCTATTTTAGGTTGTTGTCCTTCCACTATTTGTGGCTTTGTCCAGATTGTTTGTGCTAAAAGGGTTGACAGCTATGTTTTGGAGGTTGAAGAATGAGAGCTGTATCCTTCATATATAAAACCCAAACTGTTTATTGGCTACACTTTAATTACATCACTAAACTTCTTTACTGCTAGAGACTGGTGTCAAGAATAGATGAAAGCACTCAGACGTACTTGAGAATTCAGTTGCCAACTTGGCACAGGCAGCATCATCACTCCCATAATAACTTCTAGTGATTTTCTGTCCGTGGCTCAACAAATGGGTGATTCTTCAAATTCACGTACTGTTATTTTTCATCCAATATTAAGAGAAATCTTACCAGCTTTTCCCTTGACGTACTGCAAGTAAAAGTGGTACGCCTCAGTACAAATGTAGATGTGCCGGCAGCAGTACTAGTCTTCCTCACTAGCGTTACTCACCACACCCCTTCACCATGGAAACACAAGGGATGTGTGCCTCTTCGATAGGAAAGCGGGGACAGCCTGGCAAACGCGGAAGGGTAGTTATCCGAATAGGTGATAAACAACATGATTCAGAAGAGTAAACATTCATTTACTGGTAATCACTTCAGCAACTTCAAAATCTCATCTAGCGCACATGCTACAAGAAATAAGCTTGCAAGATTCATTTCACTTTTACGTTGTTAACTCGAAAACAGAAGACTCCATCCTCAGTCCTCGCAACAGCTAAATAAAACCCGTTAATACCGTCCAGAAGGTAAGCAACAGCTAAATAAAACTCTCTGTTTCTTTTCCCGCTCGCAAACCCAGAAATACGTGCACTGTGTGATGACGTCAACATATAATTCAGGACAGTTGGGAGGTTGAATGACCTGCAGAAGTGGGGGGGCTCCCCCCCCCACGCTCTATGGTTCAGGCGCCCATGGCCCTGTTCAATCACAGCCTCACCTCAGGCTTTGTCCCTACCGAATGGCACGCTGCTACAGTCATCCCTCTCCATAAAGGAGGAGCGACTACAGACCCTGGGAAATACCACCCCATTAGCCTGACGAGTCTGATATGTAAGGCTATGGAGCGCATCATCATGGACCTAATTTAACAAGGATCTAGGGAATCTCCAAACTCTAGATCCACTCAATTTGGTTTTGTGAAAGGTAGATCATGCCTGCTCAACCTGGTTGACTTCTTTGAGTCAGTCACCAGCGCTGTGGATGAGGGCAAGGCAGTTCATACAGCCTACCTCGATCTGACCAAGGCCTTTGATGCCATTCCCCACTTAGGAATTATTGATAAACTCACCAAGCTAGGCATCATCCCCTATATCACTAGGTGGGTTGCAAATTGGCTCACAGATAGAACCCACAGTGTGAAAGTAGCAGACTCCAAGTCATGCCGTTGGTCCTGGGTCCTCTCCTGTTTGGCATCTACTTCTCAGAAGTCCAGGCCAACATGGAGGGACCAAGTTCACAGACAACTGCAAGCTGGGAGCCATTATTAACTCCCCAGGTGATGTAGGCATCCTACAGAAAGGCCTCACTGAGACCATTGACTGCTGTCAAAACCATGGCCTTAAGCTTAATGCAAAAAAAATGCATCGCCTTCCCCTTTGGGAAAAACTCAGTTCCCACTAATTACTACATTGATGGGAGCCCACTGAATACTGAAGGTGTTATAAAAGATCTAGGGACATAGGTTGACAGCAACCTCTCCTTCGACCACCACATGGCCACTGTGGTCAGAAAGTCCTTCTATGTGGCACATCTCATTACCAAGCGTTTTGCATCCAGGAAGAAAGACGTCATCATCTCTCTCTACTCTTCCCTCATTAGGCCAGTCATTGAGTATAATGCCCCATTTGGCATGTACCTCACTAGACACATGCAACAGCTGGAAAGGCGACAAAAGTACCTCATGAATAGGATCTTAGGCCTTAAACACATGTCCTACATGGACAGACTCAAAAAACTCCAGCTATTCTCTGTCTCATATCATCTACTAAGAGGCGATTTCTGCTTGACTTACAAAGCCATGTCTGACCCAGCTCTGTACATCTAAAGAAATCCCAATCCCTCTGCACCACACGCTCCAGAGACCTCAATCTCATTACCACAATCAACAGAACATGCTGGAGGGACAGGTTCATAACCCAGAGATTACCCTTGCTCTGGAATCAACTTCCCATACATGTCAAGCAGAGCACCTCACTGGCCCTCTTCAAGAGAAATCTTGATGAGTGGATGGGAAATAGAAAGTTCACCCTGGGGATCATTCCAGTGGCTCTACTTGATAGAGGCACTGGGAACTAACGTCGGGCAGCACGATGCCAGGGCACCTCTATGGGCTAGGCTTGTAAAGGCTCCAGGGCCATTAGCCTAGTACACACATATGAACCTATGAACCTATGATTTTAACCAAATAAGTGGAATGGCTGTCATGGATCCTTTTCAGCCATGACCCAGGTTACAAGGGAAAAAGTAAAAACAATGTATCTGGAAAGTTTAGAATACCTTAGTTAACCAGCATATCTTTGGGAGGTGGGAGAATATTAAAATACCCAGAGAAAACCCATACTGACAGTGACTAGATGTCAGAATTGACTCCCAAACGCTGGAGCTGTGAGTCAAAGATCCTAACCCCCTGAGTCATCGTGCTCACTGTAAGCAGATGCAGTAGGTCGACTGAGAGAGGATAGTTAATACTGCTGTGTCGGTTAACTGGGGTGTAGTCGAAGGTTGTGCTGCAGCTGTAACCGTACTGCTAGGACAACTGTGCTTTTATTACAGCGGCAAAAGTATGATAGCACTAAGCTAGGAGCTCTATGGTGCTGCAAGGAAAAGAGAGAAAATGCCGTAACTAAATGTAGTGTGTAACCTAGGGTCACTCATTAAATTAACATCACAAAATCTCCAGTGCTTCTGTCATGTTATGGTTTGGAAAAATGCATCCGTGCTTACCATGAACAAAGGAATCCTTTTACTTCCTGTTGATAATCTGCATACAAAATCTTTGTTCCATGGACCATTTAGGGCTATCCGTATTTTATAAACTTGATCCTTTGATAGCAGCAGAGAAGGCTGTACATCACTGAATGTGCATTATACCTACTGGTGTGACAGCCCTGATCTCTCCAAGGTACTTAACAGGCATTTTATTTGGCCATATCTAGGACTTTTGGCCAATGGCATCAAGGCCAAAAACAGTGAGGGTAATGTTGACATCCTGACAGAGGATTTTCTAGGACACCTGGCCAATAATTCCAAGGCCAGAAACAGAAAAGGAAAAGGTAACATCCTGCCAGAGGATTTGCTTTATTTTGTTTTTTCTTCTACGTACTGTTACCCTCCACACCTGACAGCCAATAGTCTCCATTCTGTAGCTCCTGTTCTCAGTCCTTCCAACCATTACTACTTCCTCTTGCTGTCCCCCCCCACCCCCACACACATACACACACACACACACACACACACACACACACACACACACACACACACACACACACACACACACACACACTGTCACTATAAACAGCTCTGGGATTGCTCCCTCTAGAGTAGAGAAAAACGATCAAATCTTGCCATTCAGGACATTAGGTTTGCTGTTTCCCTTTTTGGGTTTGTTGTAACCTGGATGCTCAATGCCCAATTCTTTGAACTAGGCTTTGTTGAGCTTGAAGTACCAAATAAACCCCTTAAAATGCACATTAAGCATACATTTGAAGTGCTTTGGCTGATACAAGGAACAATGCCCCCTGCACACCGAAAATAATTTATTAACACCTGTAAGGTTTGAGAAGGCCAGAGAGAATGTCACATTCCTGACCATAACACCAACAGCCAAAAATCAGTTTTTTGGAATAAAAAAAGACTGACAACTTCAGCTTTTGTAGCCATGTCATGACAGAGCAGGTATACCACCAGTTTGTAGCCATGTCATGACAGAGCAGGTTACCACCAGTTTGTAGCCATGTCATGACAGAGCAGGTATACCACCAGTTTGTAGCCATGTCATGACAGAGCAGGTATACCACCAGTTTGTAGCCATGTCATGACAGAGCAGGTATACCACCAGTTTGTAGCCATGTCATGACAGAGCAGGTTACCACCAGTTTGTAGCCATGTCATGACAGAGCAGGTATACCACCAGTTTGTAGCCATGTCATGACAGAGCAGGTTACCACCAGTTTGTAGCCATGTCATGACAGAGCAGGTATACCACCAGTTTGTAGCCATGTCATGACAGAGCAGGTATACCACCAGTTTGTAGCCATGTCATGACAGAGCAGGTTACCACCAGTTTGTAGCCATGTCATGACAGAGCAGGTTACCACCAGTTTGTAGCCATGTCATGACAGAGCAGGTTACCACCAGTTTGTAGCCATGTCATGACAGAGCAGGTTACCACCAGTTTGTAGCCATGTCATGACAGAGCAGGTTACCACCAGTTTGTAGCCATGTCATGACAGAGCAGGTTACCACCAGTTTGTAGCCATGTCATGACAGAGCAGGTTACCACCAGTTTGTAGCCATGTCATGACAGAGCAGGTATACCACCAGTTTCCTTCGTTTTGTTCTTTCACTAACAGGAGTTTGTATGTCAGTCATTTATGTTGCGAATATCCAAAACAGTAGCTACGATGTGTATCTGTGTTTTGTAAATTATGCTGTCTGATTCCTGATGTTACAAATGATGGTGACAATAATGGGCTGTCTCACAAAGACCCTGAGGATTCCAGAATTATTTTCCTTTTTTTCCTAGTTTTTTTTTTTTTTGCCCACTGTCCCTGATGACCTTCAAGCAACCCCTACCAGGGGTATTTTGTGCCTTTGCTTGCATCTAGGCTGTGATGGCATGTCTACTGGCCTTAACCCCCTCTCCTAGGAGGGGAATGTGTGATCTGAACCACTGTAAAGGTCTGCACAACTTAACTCTTTAGGTGGACATTTCCGCACAAGTTTCTATCAAGCCATGGCTTGGTTAGCCACATCACCACCCCTAGGTTATGATTTGCATCACTGTCCCTCCAAAGGACTATGGCATTCCATGGCCTGGTTTGCCCCACCCCCAAAATTAGATGACTCCATAAATAAAAAAAAAAAAAATACAACAACACTCGGCTTTTAGGTTTAGGATGAAATAATTAGTCCATCATCCCACAGAACTCCACTGTCTGATGTTCCTGATATTCCTAGGTCACTGTTTCCTATCCCCCCAGTTAAGGAATTATAAGAATACATTATATGTACTTTGTATAGCTCATTTCTGCAGTTATCATCAAAGGAAATGCAACAATGGGAGAGATATAATGTCTATCTAACTTTGAGAGCTATAAAACCTCCCGCCTACCTCTCAGCATCTAGGCTTCCTATCCCCCTGCCTCAGATATTAGTGCATACTGGTTTTAAAGAAGAGGAATCCCACACCATAGTAAGTCATTTCTTGCTCCTTAATAGTGCAATTGCCCACTTTTAAAGATTGAGTGAGTTCTTCAGTATCTCAGTATCTTTCTGGAGGTGTATCCTCTGAAAGAAACATGCATAGTCGGGGAGACCTTTTTTCTAAAACATATTTTACTCAATATTTTTGAGAGATTAATTCCTTAGATTAAAGGCAACATTTGGGCTGATGTCTGTTATGTCTATTTATTTATTTATTTAACATTTGTTGACCGGGAAAGTCCGACTAGGTTCCACAGATCCTGTTTTCAGCGGAGGCCCGGGGAGAAATGTCCCAGAAGCATGTCTTTAGAAGTCATGTCTAGCCCTGATAAAATTAATAAGTGTGGTTCCCAGAACAAAATTCTTCATGAAGGTGTCCATTGTGAGTACCCTTGTTGCTTAGTTCTGCAACACAATGTCCCTTCATGTAGTATTTGTCAAAATGTGATTTGTAAAACTGTTCACAAGAAGGAGAAAGTTCTTAGGACATGTTTGAAATCAGTAGAAGCTGAAGACCTTATCCTTTTTGATTGCTGAGTCAGATGGCCTAAAAAGATGGTGACCTTTATATGTTGCAAGAAAGGGAAACCAGGTGAGCCAGCATCATCATCATCATCACACTATTTAACCTTCGTAGGCACAAGGGCTTTGGCACTCATTCAGCTCCTAGTTCCTGGGCTGCATTTATAGATGCCACTGGTGTCAACCCTTTAGAACTTAACACTCCTTTGATGTGTTGGCATGTTCTCCAGGGACAAATACTCAGATTGTACCATCTCAGAGCAGAATGATCTTACCAGGGAGGACATTGCATGGGGAGGGGGGTTGCAATACTTCCCCATGTTAGTGAGTACTATGTCCAGAACATTTGAGCCTCTTTTGGGTGTGCTGATTAGCAGTTCAAGTGCATTTGCATTGACAAAGTCAAAGAACCTCTGAACTAGCATGTTTGCAGTCATTTATGTTTCCCAGTCAATAGTAATATAATTAAATCACCCACGAGTAAGGTGCTGAGCTATATGGCAAGTGACTCCATTAAGTCCGGATATGCAGTGTTCTTTTCCTGTTTCATGGTGGGGGACCTATAGCTAGCTGTGATGTGGTAGGGGGCTTTGCCTATAGTTAATTGGACATGGAGCAGCTCAAGAGAGTCATATTGTTTGACCAGTCTTGAGGTGTACTTATCCTTAATAAAGATGGCTAGACCTCCTTCTTTGGTTCTTTCATGCTCAGTTTGTGATCTGAATGTATGGAAGATACTGTAACCTTGCATGGCTGAGGTGCTTTCTGCACCTTTGAGCCATGCTTCGGTGACTTCACAGACATTAGCATCTTCCGAAGTGAGGAGTGCTTCCAGGGAGTACAGTTTCTTGTTTAGACTCCCACATTAAGCAGCAGTATGTTGAGTTTGTCTAGAGAGGATTTTTTTTATGTTGGGAAGTTGGTTATTTTGACAAACAGGCACAATAGGTGTGGCTAATGCCTTTGTCAGTATCCAAAAGGCTAGAGGAGACAGGTGCATGACATCTCTGGCAAAGCAGAGTGGCCTGTCGACTATGTCTTCCCAGGCTGACAGATTTTGGATCCCCTTGGACTGACACCAGAAGCAAAGCCACTTGTTAAAGTCAACCATTTTTTGTTTGCATTGTGGCATCATCCTTGAAGAAAGTAAAATGCTGCTTAAGGCTAGGCTTATACCTGCCTGTGACACGTAATCTGAGAGCTCAGTCATGTCTGTCTTCATATAGTCCACTGAGGTACATCTCAAGTCATTCACCCCCACTTGGACTATGACAGAGTCATACCAACACTTGTCTTGCGATTGAGTGACTTGAGTGCTTGAGTGACTTGATGGATCCTGGCACCTGACAGGCAGCTAACAGTAACATGCTCTTTATCCAACCCGTTGAGGGGAACATCCATTTTCTCACAATGGAGTCACATGTGATCAATACATTAGGTTTTGTGGTGTTACGTCTTATGGGCTTATTTGTTGAGACACTGGTAAATGTGTTTTATGTTGTGGTTGTTTTCTGCATTGTTATGTGTGTGAGTGGTTTGTGTTTGAAGGGCCTCTAATATTTTGGTAGGTTACTAGTGAGTACCTGCACATATGTGGGTTTATGTGTTGTGACCTTATGAAGTGTGGGAAGTGTGTTTGTGTGTGTGTGTGTGTGTGTGTGTGTGTGTGTGTGTGTGTGTGTGTGTGTGTGTGTGTGTGTGCGCGCTGACAACCTGTTTGGCATTCACTTTGAGAGTCTTGCCTCCAATTTCTTAGTGTAACTACATCTCTCAGATAAAATGTTTGTGCCAGGAGTAAGTGGTTGTCATTGGGTCGCCTTCAAAACATCTGAAACTCATAACATCTAATTTCATAGCATTGAGACCTGAAAATCTAAAACACAAAACATGTAAAACCCATAACATGGAATTTCATAACATCTAACACTGCAGATCACAAGAAAATAACATCCCCTCCACATATAACAACACCAAATTACCAAACACGCTTCTTACTACGTTTCTGCAGGGGGGTTTGATACAGTGGGGTTAGGAAATTAACTTTTTCCCACTATAGTGCGATCTTGGAGTTGGTATATTTAATTTATGGCGGGGGGTGCAGGGGGGCTTACCCTTCTACAGAAATGTAGTAATACGTGTGTTTGGTAGTTTGGTGTCGTTATATGTGGAGGGGATGTTATTTTCTTGTGATCTGTAAAGTTATGAAATTCAGTGTTATGGGTTTTAGATGTTCTGGTCTCAATGTTATGAAATTAGATGTTATGGGTTTTAGATGTTTTGAAGTAGACCCTTGTCAGTATACACATGACAATTGCTACATTGCCTCAGGATGCCCATGTCTATAAGGCTGGCAGAGAGATGATGGGAAACTGCCTGTGCATGATAACAGACTCTTATTGTATGTCTTATTAGGAAAGGGAATGGGTTGACAGGACTGTGCTGGCAGTGTCGAGACTACAAGAGGGACCTATACTTTGTGTAGGCTAAGGTTGTTCTATAGGGCAACTGAGTTGCTCCTAGAGCAGCAGAAAAGCTTGGAAGGGATTCATTGACAGCTGTTTAGGGAAAAACTGACCTTCTAGGCTTTTCTGTCTGTAAAAGGGCACTGCTAACTGCCACTGCATGAAGATCAGCACAAACACGGGGCTTAAATATGAGCAAAGAGAAACAAGTTTTATGGTAACTACGAATCAGAAAACCACACAATAAGCCCTCCACCAGCAATCCCCAACTCATACAGGTTAGATCAGCACACTTCTGCCACAAGGGTGCAGAAAAACACCTTATAAATGTAGAATAGCTGGTTTGGAGCCCAAGTGCAACAAGACCACACAAACTATCTACAACCTACAAGTAGCAGATATAATGTAATACAGTGTAATTGACTGAAAGCAGCAGCAGATAATAGTTTTTTTTAAACTGCTAAAGGACAGTCACAGTGTATAAGAGAAGTGCAAAAAGATACCTAAAGATGTTTTGTGTGCTTCCTAGCTCAGATAGACCAGGTAAACACCTACTACCACTAGATGGGTAATCCTAGTACTCCCACTGTAAAAGCGCATTAAAGGAGTGTCTGGACTGAAATGCTACCACAAACTTAAAAGATACAAAATGCTACCACAAACAAACTTAAAAATATGGATACAGCAGTGTACTTTAAACAGCTTATAAAAGTGTGATTATTAAATAAAAGTCTTCACTTTGTATAAATGAGCCGAGCCACTCAATTGTACAGAATTTATAAAGACAGTAAAATAAGATAAGCTGATTGATAAGCCCTCCAACCAATAAAACTGCATGCAGACTTCTCAAGTGTTTCCCAATCTAAACAGACCAGGCTACCTCCCATTGCACTAGATGCAAAATCCACTTACCTCTTGATGTAAAAACAAGTGTTTGCTAGAGTGTAAAAAATACACTACCTTATCCAGCAGCTAGCTAGATTCAGAGCAAGCAAATCAGCAGAATAGACAAGGAGAGGCAAAATGCACTTTGTCAATATAAGCACAAGGAAAGGCAAAGACAATTCAAGATATCAACAGCAGTGTAGAAAGGAAGGAGCTTATTAAGCTCAATTTACACTTGGAATGGGCAGCTTAAAATCACCAGGTTTAAAAAGCAGATCAGTGAAGGGGACCTAGCAGGGAATCACCAGCAGTGCTTTAGTTTATGCAGGAGTGAAATCTTTTCACAAAAAGACAAAGGCTCAGAAATTCGCTGTGTATTTAAATATCACCCAAACAATTTAACCAATGAAAAAACATACGAAATGTCCACCCTATATAATTTAAGTATCTATCTCTCAAATAGAACAAGACCACCAGGCCAAGTAGAGTTCTTAAAACAGAAAACAAAATGGAGTAGGCAAAACAGAAAGCAGATTTATCACTCACAGACAAGAAAGCTGTTGCATGGAGTACTCTTACAGACAGCTGGGCCATTCACTGGAACTGAGACCAAAGGAAGAGACAAATCAGTGTCAGGTAGATGCCGGTAGTTATCTTGGCCTTCAAGGCTTTTCAGCCACACTGGACACCAGTAGTGGTATATTTGATCACAGACCATTACTATGATGTAATACATCAACAAGCAGGGGAAGGGAGAGAAGACATTTCAACCTTTCTGCATGTAAGCCATGCAAGCTTGGGAGACAGTTTGCTGGGGATGTCTAAGACTATATGCTGCTAGATCTATATTCTGCAGCAGCCCTGGGTTTGATTCCTACAGTATCCTTTTGCAAACTGTGTGACTCTGAGCAAGTTACTTAACCAGACATTGCCCCTTTACTGCCCCTGAAAGTGGACTGTTTGTCCAGTGGGCTTACTTGGTTAATAAATAGTTTTATTCTGGTTAGATCTCTGTGGTATGAACAGCTGTTGTGGTGTCTTTGCATAAAGGTGGCTCCTGTGCCAACCATGGGAATTGCAAGCCTATTAGTAGTGTTACTAGTAAGACTGTGGATCATGTTATGGTTGTACTGATAAACAGCAGTATACATGACTTTATGTCCCTGAGATATTCATAGTTTGGCTTTGTAAAATGGATATCATGCCTGCACAGCTCAGTTGTGTTCTTCAGAAGTGTTGCAGCGGTCATAGGGAAAGGGCATACAGTTCATGTTGCTTACCTGGACCTTGCCAAGATCTTCAACACTATCCATCATGCTGGGATTATTGGCAGACTCTCTCAATTCAACATTACCCCTCTTACTTTACTGAAGAGCTAACTGGATATCTGACAGAACCTGAGGTATTTGCTGTAGACAGTAGAGTGCCACCAGTGGTATCCAAATAAGCTGTTTCCCGGGCCCCCTCATCTTTAGTATATTGTTCTGTTACATGAAAGCTGGCATCAAGGAAGGACTAACCAGTTTTTCAGAAGACCGCAAACTGGGGAAGGTATCAAATTTTTCAGTAAGGGCTGGACCAAACAGATGTTGTGGGCATGTCCTCATTGCCAAAAATACAGTAAAGTTTCTTTTGACAAATCTAGCATCACCACTGCATATTGTATAGATACCATTACAGTTAAATCTGACCTATTCATCAATTATTTTGGTACCTGTGATGATACCTTGCATTCCATTGATCACCATCTCTCTGTCATGGTTAGAAAATCCTTCTACCTTACACAATGTATCCTTCATTATATTTCCTCAAGGTATAAAGAAGCTATAGCTCCAGTTTATTCATCCCTTATCAGGTCCGTCAACAACATGAAGCAGACCAACTTCCTAACCAGCTCAAGAAGACTCAGTATTTTTTCACCAGATGGATCTCGCCCTTAACTACCCTGACAGACTAAAAATTCTATTCCTTTACATAGTGTCTTATAGGTCCCTAAGGGGCGATAGGGGTGATGCCTTCTTAGCCTTCTATACCATGAATAACCCCAGACTCTTTGAACTTCTTCATCCAGGTAGAAACAGTAGTAAAGTGAACACCTGCTGTAGGAGCAGAAACCTGTACCCCCCGCATTAACATCGCCAGCTGGTGAGATGGGTACCTCAGTTTGCTTTGTTTATTTGAAGTCCATCGGATGGCTAGATGGATGATCGCAGATTTCACTTGAGAAGTGTGGTGGGGAAGATTTACTTAATGGGGACACTTTTTAAACACCTTTATTAAATTATCACTTTAGATATAGGCACACACGCGCACACACACACACACACACACACACACACACACACACACACACACACACACACACACACACACACATACTTTAATAGAAAAGAAAGCAAACTGTATTAATATCTTTCTATTTGCATGCATTATACATCACATATGGTTTTCTTTCTGTATAACTGTCATCAGTCCATTGCATAAATTGCTCAATTCCTGCCTTCCCTTAAACCTCACCCCTACTCTTGAATATTATTCTGCAGGTATTATTCCCTCAAATTCTGTTTATTTCTATGTAATGTGTTATTTCCCTTTTCTAAATATACCATAGCCAATTCTTCTGTCTCTTACAGTATTCAATAATTCAAATGCAATTACTTTAGACTTTGATTTCCTTTTTCTAATATTTGTTTTATTGGCAGCCAACATAATTAAACTTAGTAAGGCCTTATAGTCCTCAGGTAGAGAGCAAATGTTGGAGGTGTGATAGGGAATAAAGAGGTAATTGGGAACATATTTTCTGGGAATGTAAGGAGTTGGCAGGCTTTAAAATTCCCTGCAGACAACTCTGTCAGTGGTACCAGGTGAGTAAATTGATGTATCTAGGGAAATGATGCAAAATTGGAGTTGTCTAGATATAGTAAAGCCTTGCCAAGTCTAATTATGGTGACTGCCAAAAAAGCAATTGCTAGACAGTGGAGATCAACGTATAAATCAACTGTAGTAGAAGTAGTGAATATAGTAGCAGAGATAAAAACAGCTGGAACTGGGATCATTAGAAAAGAGTAAGAACAAACTACATAGGAAAACTGGGAATTGTGGGAACAATACATACAGGGGAGGAATGAGGTTTAAAAGAAGGCAGGATCTGAACTAGCTATGTAATGTTTGACTGACAATGATTGGGTAGATAATAAATGATGTACAATGTTTGCAACTAAAATTATGTGAATATGGTTTGTAATGTATGATGCTTGCAGTTAAGATTACGTCAGTATGGATTGTTTTCATTTATATAAATGCATGATTGCCTACGTCATAAGTAGTAATTCTTGTTAAAAAATAAAGCCGTACAGTGTTTAAGCAATTCAGATCATGTGTCCCAGCTCAAAAGTATAATTTCCTTAGTTGCAGCCATTTTCTTTCCCAAATATCTCTGCAGAGTACTCTGTAGGGGGATTTTTTTAAGTCTTCCAACTCAATACACTCCCCAAAACGTTCCCATTTCCCTGTTTAATCTCCATTACACCGCCAACATTTGCTATCTACCTGAGGAGAAATTCTTTGAAGTCTGTTTGGGGTATAAAATACCTACGCAAATAGGATTCCCTGCGGGATGCACTGTTGGAGATGCTGGGTGGGCAGATTGGTGTGATGAGGGAGATAATTTTTCTGAGCTATGATATAGAATCGGAATTGCTTAGACATGGTAAGGCCTTACTGTGTTTAGTTATGGTGGCTGCCAAAAAAAGCAGTTACTAGAAAATGAAAATCAAAATCTAAACCAACTATATTAGAGGTAATGAATATAGTAACAGAGATAAAACAACTGGAACTGAGATCTTTAGAAAGGGGTAGGAGCAAACCACATAGGAAAAAAATGGAAATTGTGGGAACAATATATAGAGGGGAGGAATGAGGTTTAAAAGAAGGCAGGATGTAATTGAACTATGTAATATTTGAAAATGATTGGGTAGATTATAAGTGATGTATAATGCTTGCAAAAGAGAGTGTGTCAGTATGGTTTGTAATATAAAATGCTTCCGGACTGCGTACGTGTGGTTTGTTTTCATTTATATATATTATAGATTATGTCATAACTGATGGTTTAATAAACATGTTTCTTGCTTAAAAAGGGGCAGGAATTGAATAATTTATGTAATGTTACTTAGGTTATATGATATATAGCAATATACGTGTGTGTGTGTGTGTGTGTGTGTGTGTGTGTGTGTGTGTGTGTGAAGTATAATGTTTGTTAATGTTAATTTGTTAATACAGTTTGATTACTTTTGAATAAATATAAATTTGCCTATGCTACAAGTGATAATTCAATAAAGGTGTTTAAGACAATCCATACACAAACACTTCCAAGCAAAAATTCTAAACCTTTCTGTACCATCCTGTATCACCTTCCTTTGAATTCCATCCCTCTGTCCTGTTAGTTCTTCTTATAAATATTCTCTTTTCCCTCATTCTTTCTTTCTTTCTTTCTCACTTCCACTGATTAACTCCTCTGGACATTTTTTCTTTAGTTCCTTTCTGTTGCCGTTATCAGAATCCTTGTAATTCCTAAGTTTTACTATTTGTATCCTCCTGCTGCACCGCCACTTTTCAGTCATGCTGTCTACTTTCTTCTCTCATACTTATTTCCTCTTTCTTTCTGTTCTTTCCATAATCTATCCATCCACAACCCATTTTTCCACATAGTGATGTCTTTTGAATGTTATATTACTTAATCTAAGGTTCTCCTCCTTTACCCTTGATACATTGTATCTCTCCTAACAACCACCTACAGCATATTTGTAACTGTTGTGCATTACTGTAATATGTACCTTGTACTGGTACTATCTGTCACTGGACATACTTTTTATATATTTGCATTTCCCAAGTAGCACATTAAGTTAACTGCTGAATTTGCTATTTGTTGTTTATACTGATGTCATAATCTCGTGTCTGTATTCATTGTGATGATATAAATAGCTAACTTCTGCTAATTTTTGCTTAGACGCTATAGCTTAAATGATATATAAACAAAGTTCAGACTACATTTGACTGTGTGTAAATGTTATGTATTTGAATTTCTTCAACTGCTGCTTGCTTACTGTTGACACTTCTATTTTATTCATTTTTATGTTGAATTACAGTACTTTTTGTATTCTTTGCATGTATCGATTTCTGTGTTTGTGAATCGTTGTATTATTGTTGTGCAATTTTTGTCACTAAATGTTGCCTGTCTGTTGCTTTTCTCCTCAGACCTTTACTGTAAATGCACTCAACATAAATCAGTAAGCCATTCCATAAATAAATATCTGTCCTTTTGGACCTCTGTAGATTCATTGTTTCAGTTGTCCAGCTTAAGACTTACTGGCCTTCAGGAATGTTGATTGACATAACCCCAATGCTGAATTTTACTGTATATGTATTTACATAAGTATACAAACACACACACACACACACACACATATATATATATATATATATATATATATATATATAGATATATATATATATATATATATATATATATATATACACACACACACACACACACACACACACACATATACAAACACACACACACACACACACACACACACACACACACACACACACACACACACACATATATATGCGTGTATATATATATATATATATATATATATATATATATATATATATATATATATGTTTGTCAGTGTAATTTTTACCTGTTGGGTTGTGTTATCTGGTGTCAGGTGATGTAATAGTACATTCCAGGCACAGCATTTCAAACAAAACTAGATTTTACATTGCCTTACAGATGAGGCAGGGGTAAGTAACCCATAGCATGCAGAATGTAATAAAAGTAACTGAAGTGGTTCGGTAATGTTAATTTTATCAGCCTTGTGATTTTTGTAGTAAAGAATCATATATTGTCTGGTTTGAAGGCTACAAAATGAAGCATTGCTTTCAATAATGGGTGAGATCAGTGATGTATGAAGTGGTAGAGTGGTCTCCATTGAATGACTGTATGTGTTTTATAGGTTGACATGGGCTACAGGATATGCCTTTCTGACTTTGCTAGTCACACAGTGTAATATGTGGATTTTATTACTAACAGAGCTTGGCCCTTGTGTACACTTTCTGGTAGCTCATCCAGTACTTTTATACCATTATAATTGGGGTGGGGGGGGCAGTCTGTGACACCTATGTTGTCCACTGAGTTCTGCAATAAATCTTTGCACAAGGAGAAAATAAATTGTCTAAGTATAATTACTGTATTTCCCCCATTATATGGGAGTAAAGTTTGCTTTCTTGCCTGCTATTGTTTTGTTTCCTTAGTTGGAGTCGTTCATAAAGTAAGAATTCCCATTCACTGTTGCTTAGATGGTTTACTTCTCAAGGTCAGATGTTTCTGTGTTTCTGAGAAAGCTCTCTTTTGCCACAGCTATTCAGCAAAGCGAGAGTCAGCCGTTGGCTGCTGAGGGGACTTTACCATGCATACCTCCTGAAGCTGAGTGCCACTAAACATTTTCCAGAATGAGTTTTAACATCTGAACAGAAATGGAAGTTGAAATTTACAGGCATGAAAATATGTTGCTGTAACGAATTATGTGCTCTCTAATACTGCAGCTGGTTTGCGCTTTCCATGTTATTTTAAGCTACTACAGCTGCGCAGTCTAAATTAGATTGTTTTTTTTCTCCACAGCAGTAATTGACTTGAGCTTGTACAGAAATCCTTTTAGCCTATTTGAATCTGTCTTTCAAGTGATCTCACAGTTCACCAAGTCATTTACAACCTTTTATTATCAAGTATTTTCAGCAGACAGCACTTCTCCTCGCCTAATTTCCTGAAACCTGTACTTTGCGTGTTGTGCTGTATCACTTGTCTAAATTTAATTATCCTATTTAATATGACCCAGAATTTTGTACATAAATGCAGTAAAGATATCCAAATCTTTCTTGAACATAAAACGGTAGTCTGAGTTTTAGCAGTGTGATTTAATATACTTTCTCTGTTAATTCTTTAATTAAATATGGGACAAGTATTATCAGCTCTGCAGCCGTGGAAGAAAAAAAGGTCCTTCTGTAGTGGTTTAAATGATTGCCCATGTTGTACTTCCAGTTCGACTGCATTACTGATCTTGGCCCCTAACACCTTGCACCCAGGACAGCCTCCCCTCTTTGCCCATTCCTAGCCGTGCTCTTCACTGTAATTGTATTTTAGCTGAGTGACTCATGGACATTCCCCTCTGTATTGTCTTCCCAGGCCGCTTACATACTGTCCAACATACTGTCCAACATACTGTCCAACCTTCTACCCTTGGAGGACATTCCGTGTCTTTCCTTCTCTTCTCCTCAAATGGTCCATTAAAAGTGATCACACAACTGACTGTGAAGGTAAGTCCGTTCTTCTTCTTCCTGCTGTATTTGCAAGCAGAGCACTGGATTATATTTCCACGATAGCAGGAGACAATAAATCTGTGTAGTCTGCCTTTAAGTGGTCTATTTTCTCTTTATTATTGTCTCTCCCTGATAATATAGCATTATTTACCTGTGTTATCTATCTATAGTTATGCACATGCATAAAGTTGTGGTAGGTAGACGTATCAATATCCTCTATTATTAGAAATGATGTAAACCTTAGTCTTTATATGTAAAATTGATGTATTACACTGTATCTGTGTGTTACTTTTCTGTTGTAATGTTTTGATATTTTATACAGTTGTCCTATTGTAAATGTGGAGCTTTTCTCCCTGGGCCTTCGCTGAAAAAGTAACTGTATCCAGTCGGACTTTCCTGATAAACAAATGTAAAATAAAATAAATAAATAAATTTAATGCTTTACCTCTACTCCATCCCTACCTACCCCTTCTCCCTTTTTCATCTGTCTCATCCTCCCTTGAGTGCCTGTATGGATTCCCTCTTGACGCAAGCGCCAATAGCCCATCCCATGGGTCAACAGCCCTCTTTGAAGAAAGACGTTTAGACAAAAGTGTAGCTAGGGTGGGTCAAAGGGGACAGACACCCTGGGCACAAGGTGCTAGGGAGCAGGATTGGAAGGTGCCAACAGTCGCTAGTATAGTACGGAGAATCATTTCCATATTGGCTTTTGAGGAGACACACAGTTCCTTTTTTTTTTGCTCCTTAACAGAGTTGATGGGTTGATGGGTACTAAGCAGCCTCGGTACTAGGTGAGCCAGACGAGTCTCTGCTTTTGGAGATCCAAGAAGTAGGTAGTGTGTCCTCATCCCAACTTTACTGGGATGAGGGGGTTGTCTGTATGACAAAGACGGGCGGTGCAGTGGTTAACATTGTCGCCTCGCAGCAAGCGGCTCTCCGGTTCGATTCTCACTGGCGTGCCTTCTGTGCATGTCCTTCCTGCATTCATGTTGGTTTCCTCTGGGTGCTGTGGTTTCCTCCCACATTTGAAAGATGTGTCTGGAGGTTTTCTCCCTGGGCCTCTGCTAAAAATGATCTCTGTCCCAGTCAGACTTTCCCTGTAAACAAATAGAAAATAAAATTAAAAAAATAAAATAAATTATCCTTCCTGTTCACAATGATGCTTTCACTTCTTGCTGTCTTAGTCTTGTGAACCCAGAGCATGCCATGTCTTTCTCTACTGGTCCTGATGAGAAGAGCTACAGCTTCGGTATTCTGTGGACATATCCTTTCCTGTCCATCCCACATACCTTTCTGGTGGCTTTACACTGGACTTCTCCCATCGGGGTGATGTCCCCTTCAATTGTATGGTTTCCGGAACTGCATGCACAGTAGTCAAGGACTGGCCTGACCAGGACCCAGCAGAGCCTGCTTGTCTCTGCAGCCTGTTTTGTTTGGTACTGTCACTGCTCTGTCACTCTACTCTTGGCTGCACCGTCCAGGCATTACTCAGACCCCACATAATTTAATTGATCTTTTGCCGTCATTTCCCCTCCACCATCTGATACACGCTGTACTATGGTTGTTTAAAATGTGTGCCACACTTTCCATTGTAAATGTAAATATCAAACTCTTAGTGATGGGAGTAATCTTCTTACAGTATACAATATCAAACTTTACAGTGTTTGATGTAAAAAGTGAGTTTTGTTCATAAAGACAACCCCTTGAAAATTTTCTGGAAGCCGAAAACTTGTGATATCCTGAAAGACTGAACACACAATACCTCACTAGGTGTTCAACACCATGCCATAGTCCTGTATTATAGATAAACTACCCCTGCTAATATTTTTCACACCTTTACTGACTTATCAATTAAGGCATGGGCAAACATATTTTTATATAAAAGAAAACAAACCATATTAACACGTTCTGAGTTACAAGCATTATACATCACATATATTCTTTTGTATAATTATCATCAAACCAACATTACATAAATTGTTAAATTCCTGCCTTCTTTTAAACTTCACTCCTTCACTCCTTCACTCCTCCACCAAAATATTATTCCGCTTGTATTGTTGCCACAGTTTCCATTTTTTCCATGTAATGTGCTTCTGTCATTTTCGAAAGATCCCACTTCCAGTTGTTTTATCTGTTACAGTATTCAGTACTTCAAATACATTTGGTTTAGACCTTTTATTTCCAGTCTTTAGTAATTACTTCTTTTTGGCAGCCACCAGAATTAAACTTAAGAAGACCTTAGTATGTCTAGGAAATTCAGAACCTGTATCTCAGCTCAAAAGAATAATTTCTTTAGTTACACCATTTGCTTACGCAGTATTTCTGATAGAGAATGCTGTAGTAAATCTTTAAAGTCTGCCAACTCATTACACTCCCAAAATATATGTCCCCAGTTACCTGTTCCTTCCCTGTCATACCTCCAACACCTCTAACATTTGCCATCTACCTGAGGAAAACGTCTTTGGAATCTGCTTTTGGTATAAATAGCAAAAATCCTAAATCTTCTAGACTTTGTTGCATATTTGCGAGCCTTACATATATGTCTTCCCATTGTTTCCTTGTGAATTGCTTTTCCAGTTTCTCTTCCCAATCTTTTCTAACCTCCTCTGATTGATTCCTATAGTGATCCTGCAATGTTTTGTATGCCTTACTAATTATCCCGTTTTAACAGCAGCTTCAGTTCAAGATTCAACTAAAACCTACCAGAGCAGGTCTTTCACTTGGGATTTCCCTATCCTTTCCTGTTTGCTTTACTCTGATATCAATCACTGCTAGGGAAGGGAGACTGTAGCCTGCAGTCCAAATGTCTTCCTGGACATTTCAAATTCCGTTACCTTACCCTCTCCAGTATTTGCTCCCAATAGCTTGGTTTCTTTGCCAGCTGTCTCCAGTAAATTTCAGCCCCCTCTTGTCTGCTCTTTGTATCCCTAATTGCAGTGATCCCTATCAGCAAAATCTCCTTTTTCCACTCTCGTGCTGGTTTAATTCTTAAAATACTTTCTGCTACTGTATGGATATTATATTCTGTATGGCTGTAGTTTTTCTTCTTAAGGATCTGCATCGAAAATACCACTCTCTCTCCTTATTTCTTGAATTTCCTGCTGGTTTATCACCTTCACTTTCCACTTTGAATTATAGCTTTCTTCTTGTATTATGCATATGAGCCTTAACTGTGTAGCTGTAAAATATCCATTTAAATCAGGTAATCATAAACCACCACGTTCTGTTGGAAGGATCATCTTATCCCATGTGACCCATACCCTCTTACCCTCCCAGATAAAATCCTTCATTTCTTTATTAATTACTGTCTACAACTTGTCCTCTGGTTAATAAACATATACCTGACCTGTGTGTACAACTATAGGGACTAAAATCATTTTCACTGCTTGTATCTTGCGAGTCATATCCATAAACAAGAGCTTCCAGTTTCTTAGTTTTTGCATTATTTTTTAGTCTCTTCCTACATATCCTTAGCTGTCATAATACAATCCTTTTTAATCCATGCTCCTTAATAATTTATTTTATCATGTCCCCATAAATATAGGTGTTACTGAGCCAATTCATTCATGGGTACATAGTTTACAGCTATAGCCTTTGTTTTATCTTCATTAATTTTATATCCCGGAAAGACTTTAAACTGTCTGAAGATGTTCTACAACACTGAAATGACCTTATATCAGCTGCCACGTAAAGACAACTTTTGTTGATTACCTTACCAGTTATATCCCTTAATTTCTGAGTGCCTTATTTTCTTTGTCAATGGCTCTAAGAACCCCCACACCACTTTAATTTTTTGCCTTTGCTCCCTCATGTAATGTAATTTTTTGCCTTTGCTCCCTCATGCAATGTCTTAATTAACTTTGTTATTGTATTAGGGAGTGGAAATGCTTCCATTTCACCATTCATAAAATCCCAGCTTACTCCAGTGAATGCTTTCTTTGCATCAAGACCCACCAGCAGCAGCAGTATTTTCTTACGTTCTGCTTCCCGCTGAATCATGATTGCTCTATTAATGTTATCAAATGTTTGCATTTCCTTCACAAAACCACATTGATCCATAACTATCAATTTTGGCAATACTTTTGTCATCTGTTATCTGTTAGAAACATAAATACTTTGTAATCATGGTTTAAAATTGAAATGGGCCTATATGAGGCTGGATCTGATGGGTATTTACCATCTTTAGGTATTACAGCCACCACAGTTTTCTTCCAGGATGTTGGAGCTTTCCCTCATTTTAAGATACTGTTAAACAAAACCTCTCAGATCTGTTTCCCTTTCTTCCCTCCTAGCTTCCAAACAAGAATACCATCTATTCCCAGAGACTTTCCTGCAGGTTGATTATACCTTACCGTTTTTATCTCACCTCCTATCATAACTGTAAATTGTCGAGCCATATCTGCCTTGACCCTGGGCATACTTAAGTCATCCATAAGTATTTCCATTTGTGCTCTTTCTTGATTTCCACATTTCTCTGCTTTGTACAATTTGTTTTTTTTTTTTAATTTTTAAATATCTCTAATACCTCTACTGGACCTCTGGTTATTTTTCTTGTTATAGGCTCCCTAAGTTTGGCAACAACTCTTTCTACTTTATATTGCCTAAGTGGAAGTGCTAAAAGTGTTTTGCTTTGGAGTTATTATCAAAAAGCAGTTGCAGCCTTTCTAAATTCATGCATATTATCCAGATACTCCCTTATTTTCTGTTTAGCACTCTGCAGTTGTGCCCCTTCTTGTTCTGTGAGATTCCCTCAATTCTGCAATACTTCAACCTTTGTCATTCCCTCTAAATAATTATTGTTACTTCTTAAACATATCTCTTTTTCTTTTATTTCCACCCTAGTTTAAACTCCACTTTCATTTTATCCCACTCACTAGCTATGACTTGTGAAGACATTTGTCTTCATTCCTTAAATTCCTCTCTTTTTAACAGGTTGGTTGGGATGCACCATTGTCTCATTTTTACTTCATTGCTCTGCATTTTTATCTTGTTGTTATTGGTGCATGATCTGAAATAATTATTAGATGTGTGTCAAAGCTTTCAATTAAATGCACATGTTCCTGTGAAATATAAGGTCTCTCTAGTCTAGCCCAGTTGTTGTACCTTGCACAATAATATGTAAATTCTCTCTGAGCTCCTACTTACTGAATTCATGTCTTCCATACCAAATATTTCATAAATTTCATCAAAAGTCTACCTTCTTTTGTTATACTTTCCCTTCCTGGTCCCCTAGTACACCCTAATTCCAGCTAAATTTTAATCCCTATGTAACTCATGGGGTAGCAAATTGGCTCACAGATAGAACCCAGGAACGTAGGGTGGGTTGCTGTAGCTCCTACAAAAGACCTGTTACTAGTGGTGTACCCCAAGGTATGGTCCTTGGGTCGCTCATCTTTGACATTATGCTGACCAAGTTTGCAGATAACTGTAAACTTGTTGCCATCATAAACTGACCCAGGGGACTCCAAGATCCTTCAAGACGGCCTTTCCCATACCATTAGCTCGTGTTAAAACAATGGGCTAAAACTGAATGACAAGAAGTATATAATAGTAACCTTTGGTAAGGAAGAAGTCCCTTGTACCTATCATATTGACAATACACCCCTAAAAATTGATCCAATAGTTAGGGTCCTGGGAACCTATGTGGACAATGAACTGTCCTTTGATTACCATGTATTCACATTGTATGAAAGTGCATTTTTATTGCATAGCTTTTCAGTAAGGGTATGGTGTCCAGGTCTCGGGATGAGATCATTCCACTGTATTCTGCACTTATCAGGCTGATTATTGAATATAGTGCCTCCTTCAGTTTGCACCTGTCCAAACATCAGATTTAACTCGAATGCTGACAGCGTTTAATTACAAAGGAAATTGAAGACCTAAGTCTTAAAAACTATGCAGACCATGTCTAAGCCGTGTCTCTCTTCTCAGTGTCATACAGGCTACTGAGGAGAAGGTTCTGCCTCATGTACGGAGGCTCAGCAGACCCTGTCTCGCCAGTGCTACTGCAAATTCTCAAGTCTAATGGGGTTGTAAACATTCACTCAAGAGACAAAAATGTCTTTTTCAACATAACTAGACATGTTGGAGGGTTAGATATGTATCAAAGAGACTAGCTTTTCTTTGGAATTAGTTCTTTGCCACGTAAAGCAAAGTACTTCTCTTACACTATTGAAACATAATCCGGATTAATGGATAGGTAACTGAAATTCACCTCTGGTTTAGCACGCTTGTCCGTCATTGATAGGGACAACATGTACATTTTCTGCTCATCTGTGGCTTATTCCACCTTAAAGTATAAAGGTTAAAATCTTCATGGGAATGCATGGCTTAACTTCTAAAGTTACTCTCAGATCAGTAGCCTGCTAAGTACCTATGAACTCTTTTATAAAACTGATAGCTTCATCTGGCATGAAGCCATGTTTAATGCTGTCCTGAAGAATGTTGTTCTTTACAAAAGTTACAAGCCCTCCCTTCAGGGTTACTGCCAAGACTTTCCCTGCTAATACTTCTAAGCTTGCAGGACTCTAGTTCTTTGGATTTTTTTCCTGTTTGGTACTTGTGATATTGACTGGGTACCATGGCTATGCCTCTTGATGGCCCTTTGGCTATAAACTTAGTATGAACCTATACCAGGAGGATTTACAAAGTTTAAAGTGCTGGTCAGTGTCAAGGTAACCCTAGTTAGATACTATTGAATTAAGACGTGGGATTATCAACATGTCTAGTTATGTTGAAAAAGACATTTCTATCTCTTGAGTGAGTGTTTACATCCCCATTAGATTTGAGAATTTGCAGTAGCTCTGGCAGGACAGGGTCTGCTGAGGCTCCGTACATGAGGCAGAGCCTGCTTCTTAATAGTATTTCCTTCCCATTAGCTACCTTTTTTACCTCTATACTATATTCATAACTAAGTCTTCTTCCTCTTAACTCCATATTTCTTTCGACTATACATAGAGGTCCACAGCCTCTTTGTTACCCCAACGTCACTTCTTCATACTCTAACTCCTCTCTCATCCTTCACCCAGTTTTTCCACTCTGTTTTTCTCTGATATTCACTCCTTTCTGCACAATTTCACACTATCATTAATTGCCTTCTATTCTCTGTATGATATTCCTAAATTAGAAATGTATTGTCTTATATCGCTTTTCCTTTTCCTTAATAATGTATCATGTTGTATTAATAACTGCTACCTGTAATGTTAATCTATATTTTTCCCTCTGCCTGTCATAAATTGAACTAACTGATATGTACATTCTTTATTATGCTTTTTTGTCTTTCACTTACTTTATTAAGTATTATATTTGTTCATACAATATTTGTATTCACTCTTGGAGCTTTTCTCCCCGGGACCTTTGCTGAAAATGGGTTCCCTGGACCCAGTCAGACTTTAACGGCAAACAAATGTCATAGAAAATAAAGTAAATAAAAAATAAAGAAGTTTGTGGACAAAAGATAGGTGGATTATTTTTTATGCTTGTTTAAATCAGGCCAGATTTTCTTTTCTAAGTGGATTTAGTGATTAATTTGGCAGCTTTTTGATGGACTGACTCCAGTTTAGCCATAGGGTTAGTATATAGATGGGTTTGTAATACAAATTATTTTGTTTTATTGCTTTTATTTATGTTCAGTGGGATAGAACACTGATTTCAGTGGACCATTTTCAAGTTCATCAACAGGATACACTCCAACAGATTAAAACAATAATCAAACACTGATTAGAATTATGTACTAAAAGTGAGATAATAGTTTTACAAAGGTTAGACCAAAGTGAAAAGTGAAAAGCTACAGCAATTTGGAGTAAAATAGTTAAATTAACAGGAGTGACAGTTGATAATCCCATGTCTTAATTCAATAGTATCTAACTGGGGTTGCCTTGACACTGACCAGCACTTTAAACTTTGTAAATCCTCCTAGTATAGTTTCATACTAAGTTTATAACCAAAGGGCCATCAAGAGGCATAGCCACGGTACCCCTTGTTTTTCAGAGCATATTAGACTGGCCTATATTAGATTGTCGAAACGGCATTACAGCGAATGCTGTTTCGACGACACATAAAGAGCAAAATGCTTAAACAGTGAAAGCTCAGGTCAGTGATTTTTTCCTAGGGGAAAAAATTGCTTGGCTTGAGCCATGATATTGCCTTTTACCCCACTGTAGTGTGATCTCAGGTTGGTATATTTAGTTAGGGTGGTGTGGGGGGCACAGCCCCCCACTTTAAATTGTTTTAACTGGTGTGTTTTGATTTGTTGGTCTACCGATTGTTTTCCTTAGGAATAAATCGGTGACCTGGGGTTTCGCTGTTTTACCATTTTGGTCTTTATCTGTCATTGAAACTTCATTTTCTATAATGCCATTTTGACAATCTAATATAGACCCCATATTAGACACCACTAGTATAGACCCCATATTACACACCACTAGTAAAAAGATAATTTCCACATACCACAGGCATGAATTTATAATATGCCTTTAAGACATCAGTTCTGATTTTGAAAGCAGGTAGGGTGTTACTTTGACACGTATTGAGAATTTATTTCAGAAGCAGGGAATTTGTACTAGGCTAATAGCTCTGGGGCCTTCACAAGCCTAGCCATAGGATTACCCTGGCATAGTGCCACCCAACCTTAGTTCCCAGTGCTTCTATCAAGTAGAGTCACTGGTGTTATCCCCGGGGTGAATTTTCTGTTTCCCATCCACTCATCAAGATTTCGCTTGAAGAGGGTCAGCGAGGTGCTCTGCTTGACATGTATGGGAAGTCTGTTCCATAGCATGGGCAGTATCTGGGCTATGAACTTGTCCCTGTAGCATGTTCTGTTAACTGTGGTAATGAGGATGAGGTCTCTGGAGCGCATGGTGAGGAGGGATTGGGATTTCTTTAGATGTAGCATTTCTAACAGAGCTGGGTCAGACATGGCTAAGTAGGCAATATGAGACAGAGAATAGTTGGAGTTTTTTGAGTCTCTCCATATAGGACAAGTGTTTAAGGCCTAGGATCCTCTTTGTGAGGTACTGTTGCTGCCTCTCCAGGTTGTTGTAGGTGTCTAGTGAGGTACAATGCCAAATGGGGCATTGAACTCAATGATTGGCCTAATGAGGGAAGAGTAGAGGGAGACAATGACCTCATTCTTCCTGGATGCAAAACCCTTAGTAATGATATGTGCCACATAGAAGGACTTTCTGACCACAGTGGCAATGTGGTGATCAAAAGAGAGGTTGCTGTCAACCTGTGTTCCCAGATCTCTTATAATGCTTTCTGTGTTCAGTGGACTACCATAGATGTGGTAATTCTTAGGAAATTTTTTCCCAAAGGGGATGACGAGCTAAGTGCATTTCAAAAGGGCTATTGTATTCAATTTTAGGTCTAACAGGGGAAGAATATAAAGGGAAAGAGCCTACAAGGGACCTAGAGGAGATACCCCTACAGATTAGCAGAGCAAAGTAGATGTTTTTCCTAAACTCAAACAAACTGTAGTCAACAAAAGAAAGAGTGTTATCAGTGTAGGTACCCAAGTCTTGGATAGTTGCGTCTGTTTTGAGAGAGTGCCAGTAGTGTAATAAGAGAAGTGAGTTTTCCCAAAGGTGGTATTGTGCAATTTTTGACATTTAAAGTGAAACTTTGACCGATACATCAGGCTTGATCTCATCCAAGTCCTGTAAGTGTAACTGAGTGCTTGAGGAAGATATAACAATTGCACCAAGTTTGCAAGCTTAGCTCGCCTCAATTCTTTGACATCTGCTTTCATTTCTGAGTTGATACCAAGCAGTAGTAAGCTTAGAGCAAAGTCCGTTGGAGCCCTGCTGGCTAGAGGAGGTAATCCCACCTTAATACTGTGGGTTCTGTCAGAGAGCCGGTTGACCATCCAGCATATACTGCATACAGATTTATGCTGGCATGAGAGTTTATCTGTGAAACTAGCGTGTAGGATTGTGCCAAAGGTCTTAAGGTTAAAGTAAGCATTAAGGACTGCCAGACCCTCATCTAGGGCTTCTGTGTCCAGTTCTGAGATGTCTTCTAGGTTTAGTAGGCATGCCCTACATTTTGTAAAGCCAATTTAGTTTGTTTGCAGGATTTTTAGGTCCCTTATGTAACTGTTTATTAGCTTGGTTGTTATGTGCTCCATAACTTTGCAGATGATATTTTTGAGGTATTTGCCAGTAGAATGTTTCATTCTATTTCATTGACAGCAGAA
Source organism: Protopterus annectens (assembly GCF_019279795.1). Taxonomy (NCBI): domain Eukaryota; kingdom Metazoa; phylum Chordata; order Ceratodontiformes; family Protopteridae; genus Protopterus; species Protopterus annectens. The sequence goes on along the minus strand of NC_056740.1, from coordinate 434,484,802 downwards.
GGACACATTGTCTCTGTAGTCTGCCTTTGAGTGCATAATATGTTCTACCTCTCCTCCATATTTACCTTTCTCTTTATCCCTTTTTTCTGGAATGCCTTTGTGGGTTTCTCTTGATATCAGCTCCAATAGCCCATTCCATGGGTCCATCCCCGTCTCTTTGAAGAAGTACTTTTGGAGATCTGTATGTGTTTGAAAGTTCTGTTATAGGGCTGTCTTTGATGATGTGCTTATCTCTTGGTCAGCTAGGGTGTACACACCACTGGGATGCTTTTATTAGTTCATGTTTCTTCCATTTTCAGTAGATACCAGAAGGGAATCATAGTCTGTAGTAGACTGAATCCTAACTAGCGTTGTAGATCAAGATGAAGCTACTGGAACTCTCGCTTTTGGAAGGATCAGTATAGGTGTCTGAAGATAAACTTAGTCAGAGTTAGGGATTGGCATAATGGTTAAGATGTTTACCTTACAAATACAAGGTACAAGGTTTGATTCTCACTTTTGAATGGAAATTGGCTAGGCTTAATATGGTCTCAAAAGTAACTAGTCTATTACTTACCTATGATTGTATGAATTCAGTTTCTCTGAATTTATTTGACTGAAAGTGCTGTTTGCTGAATTTCACCTGTAGGTAAATTCAAGAAAAGAATGACAAGGTTTTGAATAACATTTATGCTCCCTTAGGTTTAAATAACTAGTTAGTATGTGCTACAATTTTGGAGTCGTTACTATAAAGTTAAGATGCTGTGGGAATGTCAGAAGGCCTTGCCTCCACTTGAATTATGTTATTATTGCACCAAATTCAAGTTAAATAGTTTCATCATATTGACTTTCAGTCATATGGTTTTTTATTGCATGTAGTGGACCCTTAATCCAAGATGAGACCACCCCTGTATCCCTCAGCAGTGAAGTAACAGAAAGTCGTAAGCCACTCTGATATTTATGTATAGGTTCATAGGTAGGGACTAGGTTATTGGCCCTAGGGCCTATGTAAGCCTAGCCAAAAAGGTACCAGATCCTATGATACTTCCTCTGAAGACGTATTGCTGGGGCTGCTTGGTTGCTAGTTCTAACTCTGCCGAACCTGACAGTTGCCATTCAGCGCATCTTTGTCTCACAATATAACTATTTTTATAGATCAGTGCTAATAAGAGAAGTATGAAAGAGTGATTGGAGGTTGGCATAATGGTTAAGTGTTTACCTCAAAAACACAAGGTACAGACTTTAATTCTTACCTTTGAGAGGAAACTGGCTAGGCTTAAAATGGACTAGCTTAGTACTTACCTATGTAAATGGAATACTTATGACCTCAAAATGAATTCTACACTGAGAACAAGCAAGGGGTAATGCAAGCTATAGGCTTCTAACAGTTTGAGCAGTACACAGAATTCACAAACCTCTAGCAAAACTTTTGTATGGTAAGACTTGTTTCATGGAATTAAAACACAAACTCCCTGTCAATTATTCTGTATGTCTTAAAATAACAGTGACACATTGATGAGAAATACTGTATCAGACTATACTTTTGAGTATGTATGTGCCTAGGCTTTTATTATACCTTTTATAGTTAGCTTCTCTGTACTCACTCCCAAACTTTGGCAGTCCCTGCCACAGGATCTCACTGATATTACAAGATACTCTAAATGCAGACTACAATTTAAACAAAGTCTTAAAAAAACAAAACAAATGTAAATGCCATAATGCATGTCACATAATCAAATGACCAATCACTGGCTCCATAATTCCTCTCATTTTATCATCTTGTTTTCTTAATTTGTCATTATAGCTCATGACTTTACCTTTTATAAATGTGGACATAGTTTCATGTCTGCATGCACATTATTTTGTTATCTGCATGCACATTATTTTATCTTCTCTGATTGTGAGAAATCTCATTTTAATAATTATGTTATTTACTTTGGGTTACATCTGCAGAACTACATGTAACCCAGGTTTGAGGATTTATTTGGTCATGTAATGATGACTGCTGTACCGTGGTAAACAAAATGTAGATAAAAATAAATAAAATAATTTGTAAAGGCTTTAGTAGATTATTCACCAAGTTTCTGATTTTTTGACAGCTGTGTGATACTGGTGACTTTCTGTGTGGACTGCCTTAATGTGCAGTAAAATTTCAGTCTGCATACCACAAAAACTACTTCATAGAATTAGATTTTTATATTTGTCAGGTGCTTACAGCTTCCATTCAACATATATACAATTCATGTGCTCATTTATTTTTGCATTTGTTAAGTAGATAGTTACACTAAGCCTATGTCCTTATTACTTGAAAGATCCAGGCTGAAACACTGAAGATGCAAGAGTTCAAAGCAGTATATGCAGCTGTGGAAAAATAAAAATGTCACAATTATAATTATAGGCAAGAAGGCTTGAAAGGTGTGAGAGTAGTACATGGTTTATATAGTTGTAGGGAAACAATGATGTTACAGTTAAAAACCAAAAGGTATAAAAAGCATAACAGTGCTACGCATTTTATCACAGATGGTGAACTGGCAACTGTTAAGATTTCCTTATTACTGTCAATAAATCCACTGAGACATGAAAACATTTCATGCCAAGACATTTTGTTGTTTAGAATAGAATTTGACAGTTGTTGAAATTACACATAATGCAAATCTAAATTTAAATAATCTAATTTGGCAGAGTGAGTACATGAAACAAGGCACTGGCTAGCTCTCATGGCACACTCTGGAATATTCTTTCCAGTCGTAACTCGTACACTTTAAACTGACAGCAAAACAATATAGTCATCATTCAGAAACTGTTAAGATGCAAAGACTGTTACATTTCAGCATGTTCTCATACTCTTCACTGTTTTTCATGATTTTTCATGTGCAGTAATTTTTCCCTTTACACAAACAATGCTGCATTAATTACAGAACTTGTAATAAAAATAAAGACAAACTACAGTAGGATAATATTCATGTTTCTAACTGCTTCTGCTTGGCAAGCAGTATTCCAAAATATTCCCTTGTCCATAGCAAATAAGAACTGTCCCTCCTATTTAAACTTGCAACATACACAGTTACAGCATGTTATTTTGAAATACAGCTGTCCATCTTGACAGTTGTAATGTTTTCTGACAGTAGTACTTTTAGTATTTCCATGTATGTCTAGCAGAAACTCAGTGAGAACCTCAGTGTGATTTACCAGAATTGGAACTTTGCATGATGCAGTATATACAGCTAAAACTTATTGATGCATTTGGGGTTATTATTAGTTGGATAAGGAAGGCAGCTACGTATAGGTAAATAGCAGACATTTTGATAAAACAAAAGTTTAAATAATAGATATGTAACAGATTTGCAAATATAGCTGTTCAACAGCTGATGGGAATGAAATATTTTTAATTGTGATGCCAACTCTTTCTAGTTCTAACATGTACTCTTAGTAACTGGATCTTGTGTAAAGGTCCTCTCCATTCATGTGGAAACATGGGAAACATGCAGTATTGATTTTGTTATATAAAAATTATGAAGTCTGAGATATCTTCAACTGTAGGCCTCTTATCTTGAATGTAATACTGCTCACCGCTGGCTGATATGTCAAAGCACATTTGGTCATTCACAGTATGTACATGTATGTATTTTGTTTGACCCATAATTATTTTAAGTTCAATAATGACATTTCTCTTCAAAGGAGAGGTACAGCTATGGGTGCCCCATATGCACCAACATATGCAATCATCTATATGGGTTTCTTTGAGAAAGAATTTATATATTGCACTGACTTTTTATAAAAGGTATGTGATATTGTACAAGAGATTCATTGTTGATTTGTTTTTTATTTGTAGGGGGCACCCTTCGGAGTTTAGAAAGTTTCCAGTAGAGCTATTCAGTTTTTTGCATGTAGAGTTTTATGTTGACAGTTTATTCAATATTCAATATAGACCATTTAGGAAGTCCACTGCAGTGAATCATTTTTTGCATGCTGAGAGTATGCATTCCCCCCATCTTATCATTACCTTTAGGTGAATTTAAACGGATTGCACGTAATACTTCAAAGGATAAGTAAAAAGTTGAACTTTTGATGGATGGTAAGAAGAGACTAGTTAATAGGGGTTATAATGAGGAAGTTTTGGATCCATTCTTTTATTATTATTTTTATTAAACTGCTTCATTGTGTATTGCAAAGAGTTTTGTTTGTTTTACTATGGGCCTTATTGAGTTCACCACCACGTTGGTTTTACTTAGTCTGGTGTTATTATTGCCTTCAGTAGTACACGCTGCTTTGTTTTATTGATATTTTATTTTGGATAATATGAAAGTAGCAAGTTTACAGATTTATTTATTTGTCATTTTGTATAAAAACAAAAAAAATATTTGGTTGTAATAGGCACTGCGCACTTTAAGAATGTTATGAATTTTAATTTATGGTGGGATTCACCTGGTATTTCTTGTGAACATGAGCGCAACTCTGTATCCATGAAGGTAAAAAGCCGAGGTACCAGATGTCTGTTGGTGAAAGTAAAGCTCTTTGAGTCAACCGCTGGTGCTCCGTGTTTTTTTTTTTTTTTTTGGTATTTTAAGCCTTTGGCTGATTTGTTGTTCATTCATCATTTATGTAAAACCAGATGGGATCCTTCTTGACATCTCTCTGTGTATGAAGTTATATCACCCCCCCCCCCCCCGAGTTAATAAACCTAACTCCAAGGTTATACATTTTGTCAAAAAACTGTATATGCAGTCTGTCTGTACTTGCTGAATGGGCTTCAGTTTATCAGGCTGCAGATGAATGGATTACATCCTCTGTAGTTCTCTGGTTCTGATAATGGTAATTATATCAGCAGCAAATGAGTGAATATCCTGAGTGTTAATGCACTCTGATATTCAGTGTACGTTTAAAAAAGGATGTGGCACTGACTGCAGTGATGAATGAGACATGGGCTAAAGTCTTTTATTTATTTTTTATTAATTTATCCTTTTGTTGACTGGGTTAGTCCCACTTGGCTAGTGGCCTCTTTTAAGGAGAGACCTGAGGTGGTATCTGTATTACTACTAGAGGGAATTTGGCCAGGACATTGGGAAACTTCCCCTAATTGTTTGCGTATGGGGATTCTTTTCATTGTGGCATTTTCTGTCTTCTGGTCTGGGCGCATAGGCAGCTCGGAGAAGCAGGAAGCCAGTCGGAGTGAACGTGGAGGTTGGAGAAGATGATGACAAGGGTTTTTCAAATTATGGTGCTGTCCTTCGGACAGCGGATGTGTTGCATTTGTCAGAGAAGGAACTGGAGGTGAAGGAGAAGACGGAAGAATATGGTGTAATGTAGATGGTGGAAAAGGCAGTTGAACCTTTTCAAAGGCCAGTTAAAGTGCCAGATGCAGTGAATGCTGACTCTAAGGATTTGTTTCAGCAGGGTTTGTTTGAGTCTGAAGACACAACACAAGACTGCGTTGTAAAAACCCTCCAATCAGGAGGGTTGCGGGATGCTTATCTAAAGGAAATGATTAATCAGAGTGAACTAGAGAGTGAAGTGACAGCTTCATGGAGTGAGATTATGGAAAAAATACAAGAAAAGGAGCTCACTGAGGGCACGGTAAAAAAGAAATCCTATGTACAAATGGTGAAAGAAGCAGAAAGAAGAGTCGAAGAAATGGAGGAAGTAAAGAAGAAATTTGTTATGAGTAAGCAGAAAGAAAGAGAATGCACTTGACAGGTATGACATATGGGAGACAGTAATGGCACCAAAGGAGGTAAGAGCCTTTATTGCTATTAATAAAGAAATGTACTGTGATATATTTTTTGAGACAGGACAGTATATGGAGAACATTTTGGAATGATATGAACAAAAAATAACTCTAATCCTTGGAATGAGTTTGTGGTGCAGGCATTTCACAGAGAAACCAACAAGAGAGTCTTATGTTCATAGGTTCATAGGTGTTTACTAGGCTAATGACCACAAGGGCCTTTTTAAGCTTAGCCATGCATCCCAAATCTCTGACAAGTTCTGATACCCTTGAAAGTGTAAGCATGGGCCTGGGAGATGAACCATTTACAGGTTACCTGTGTCCATTTGAGACATAGGTGCCAAACCAGGGATGAATTTCCAGTTTCCCATCCAGTTGTCCAAGTTGGACTTTAATTGGGTTAGGGAGGAACTCTGCTTTACATGGATGAGGATCCTGTTCCATAGATGTGGCAGTCTCTGGGATATATACCTATCTCTTCAGCAGCGTCTATTTATATCACGGGCAAGGTTTAAGACTTTGGAATGGTTAATCCTGGTGCTGTTTGTATTGTGGATATGCAGGAGGTCCATCAGAGTGGGGTCTGACAATGCCCTGTATACCAGGCATAGATCTCCCCTTGAAAGCCTGTAGGAGACAGAATACAGGGATGGAGGCAGTCTGCATAGGATTTTTTACTTACTCCCTGTATTCTTTTAGTGAGGAAACTCTGTGGATGTTCCAATTATTGGATATGCCTGGTTAGGTATGTACCAAAGGGGGCATTGTACTCAATGATAGGTCTGGTGAATGCCAAATACTGTGGAACAATGACTTCCTTGGACTTAGATGCCATACCTTTGTTTATAAGTTGCGTAACATAAAATGATTTCCTGCCCACTGTAGATACGTGATGTCAAAGGCTAGATTACTATCTATGTGTGCCCCTAAGTCCCTGACTACTGGGTCAGCTCTAAGGGGTGTGTTGTCAGTATGATAGTTACCAGGGATGGATAACTTCCCAAAGGATGCTGTTATGCAGTTCTTGGCATTTAGTTTTAGTCCATGGCTCTGATGCCCGTTGTTTGTCTGTGTCAGCCCCTACTAGAGAACATTTGTGTCAGTGTGAAATTCAATGACATCTCTTAATTTGCAGTCATCTGCAAATTTAGTCAGCCAGAGACCACTGACATTGACCTTGATTTCTGAGAAGTAATTGCCAAAAAGGTGCAGTCCATGGGACTCCACTTGTATCTGGCTTCTTTGTAGAGGTGGACTCCCCAATTCTAACTTCCTGGGTCCTATCTGTGAACCAGTTGGGCATCCCCCGGGTAACATACAGGTTTGTACCTAACCTCTTGAGTTTGTCAACAATGCCCGAGCAAGGTATTATGTCAAATGCCTTGGCCGGGTCAAGGTAAGCAGTGAAAGATTTTGCCCTCATCCATTGCTCTGGTGACCTTCGCAAAGACATCTACCAGGTTGAGTAGGCATGAATTGCCCTTGACGAAACCAAACTGGGTTGGGTCCAGTGTCTGGAGGTTTACTATATCTCGTTGATCATATCCATGATAATTCTTTCTGTGGCTTTACATATAAGACTAGTGAGACTTATGAGTTTGTGGTTTCCAGGGTCTGTAGATGGCCCACATTTGTGCAGAGGGATGACTGTTGCCTTTCTCCATTCATGAGGCACAAAGCCTGTTTGGAGGCTACAGTTAAGTAGTAATTGCAGAGGCCCTGATAGGTCATGTTTCATGCTATTTAGAAGGTATCCTGGGATATTGTCTGGGCCTATTGATGCAGTGTTCTTGGTTTTAGAGAGAGCATTAAGGACCTGTTCCCTAGAGATAGTAGGAGGAGTTATATTTGATGATATTTCCTGAGGTAAGTTTTAGGGGGGGAGAGGGGTAAAGTTGGAGCTGAATTTATCAGCCAGGAGGTTTGCTATATCTTCTGGCTCAGTATATGCGACTCCAATTACAATAAGCTCTGCACACAATTGTGTATTGCTTTTGAGATTGCAGACATAGCTAAAGAATGCTTTGTGGTTGTCCTTGGCCTGGGAGGCCAAACTTACCTCAAATTTGGCTATGGTAGGCTTTCTTTGTCCTCTGAGTTGTTTGTGTAGTTTGATGAGAGAGCTTCTATCCTGCTAGGTGCTGCTCCCCCTAATTTTTGTCATGATCTTCTTCCCCCTGTTATACAGCCTATTGATTTTGTGATTCCACTGTGGTAGCTTGTTTTTTTGAGTTAGTTCTGTACTTCTTCTTGGTGGGTACAACTGCCTGTATGCAGCTATTATCATGCTTGTACAGGGTTTCTGCGAACAGTTCTGCGTAGGCAGTAGTGTTCTCAGAGTTTATGGGGGCTTGACATTTTGCCAGGTTCTCACTTAGTAGCTGGAGGTTAGCCTTAGAATAGTTCCTGAATAGTCCAGGTTTAGCTGGGTGTCCAGCTTTTATTTTTACTTCAAAGGAGACAATTTTGTGGTCTGACTGTACCAAGGAAGGCATTACACTAGCGGGTGTACAGCATTCCCCCATATTAGTGAGGACCAGATCTAGTATGGTTGCACCTCTGGTTGGTGTATTGTCTGTCTGGTCCAGGGAGTTTGTGTTTACAAAACCCAGGAATCTCTGTGAATGTAAGTTTGGTGTCGTATAAGATTCCCAGTTAATAGGGGGGGTAATTAAAGTCACCCATGAATATGGTATTGGGTTGGATGGTTAGTGTTTCTAATAAGTTTAAATACATTATATGGGTTTCCTGGGTCATGGAGGGGGATCTATAGCTTCCAAGGAAGTGATATTGGATTTTTCCTATGGTGATTTTAACATGGAGCAGCTCAAGAGCATTGTCCTGTTTGACCAGCCTTGAAGTCTTGATACAATTTAGAACAGAAAATGAAAAAGTGGAATTGAAAGAATATTTAAAGACCGTATGCAAAGACGGTATGGAGACAACAAAAATATATGATGACGAAGGTTTATGGACACGGAGCTGGGACTGTGGAATTTTTTTTGAAAATGGAAAAAGAAAATGCTGTACATATTCTGAGTGTAATCAGTGTGAATGGTAACAGAGGATTTGTTAAATGTAGAGGGCAGCCAAATACATTTTTTTTTCCGTGGAAAAAATAATCACTTGATTAATGAATGTGATAAACGAAAATGTTTCATTAGTGGAAAAACAGGGCATGAAGCAAGAAAACGTGATGTGAAATGTAAAAAAAAATGGAAAATCTGGACAGAAGTGGGTGGATTGTGAAGAAAATGTAGGAGTTAAAGAAAAGAATGTATACAGGATCCGTAAATGACAGACAGAAATATAGAAAAAGAAAATGAAGACAGGTTAGTACCCAAAAAAGGAAGATCTAGTAATAGATGGAAACGTTGAGGAAAGGACAGGGGGAGAAGAGGTGCGTGATATGAGTGAAGAGTAAGATGCAAATTGGCAAGTAGTGAGGGGAAGGAAAAATTCCATAGGAAAAAGGGTGAAAAGAGGACATTACATTTTAATGGTGTAGTTGTGAAAGAAAACAAAAAAGTAAAGGATGACAGCGGGGATAATAATTTTATTTTAAAGGCTGAAGATCTTAGCTTTAAATGTTAATATTATGAAGAATATTAAAAAGATTGACATTTTAGAATGGTGTGCCTCACATGATGCAGACATAACTATATTGGAAGATACTAGAATATTGACAGAAGAAGAAAGGTTTCAAACTGAAGTATTATGACGTGGAAACATTATATGGAATATGGGAAAGATACACGCTGAGGAATCTGTGTATAATGCCAAGGAAACATTAACATCTTAGATTTTAGAATAGTAGAATTGGGAAGAATAACATTAATAGATTTAAGATGGCAAACAAATATTTACAGAATTATTGCATTATATCCATACATTACAAAGAAAGAAAAAGAAAAAAAACATTTAAATAATTCTAAATTGTGAGGGATCTTAATTGTAATTTAAAACTAGGAAAGAAAAAAAGTAGTGATGTTAGAATTATACATGAGATAATGAAAAGTGGAAAGCTATAAATATGGGATAATAAACACTGGACTTACAGAAGAAGTGAAATTAAAACCAAAATTGGCTATTTGTTAGTATCTGGCAGTTTTAAAATATTACAAAAAGGGATAGAAAGGACAGGCTTTTCAGATCATGTAGCTATATGGATAAAGGTACACGAGAAAGAAGGGCACATAAGAATAGGTAATGGTGGTAACAGGCGTAATGAAAAGAATTAAAGAAGATAGGCAAGAGATTAATAAATTATAGAAGGACAATATAGGTATGAGAATATTTTATGAAAATTAGAAAAGTTGGTGGATAAGCTTCAAAGACAAATGTAAAAGTGGTTTTTGGAGTGTCAAGATGAAAAGAGAAGGATAGAGACATTAAAATATAAGCAGTTGAGTCAGGAAGTATTTAAAGAAATACTGAGGGAGAAGATATATTTTTTTATGAAAAAGAAAAAGAAATATTTGATAGCAGAATGGTTAAGGTGTTCACCTTGCAGGCATAAGGTGCAGGGTTTGATTCTCACATGGGGTAACTCGCTAGGCTTAAAATGGTCCACAAGAGCAATTAGCCTAGTACTAACCTATGAAGATTAGGAGATTGTTATATAAACAAAAATATGTTTTATGATGAAGAAGAGGAGAGGTGGCACCTTACTTGAATAAATTAGTAAAAGAGAATAAAAGAATAATAAGAGAATTAATGAATAATGAAGGAAAAATAACTACACAAGATGGAATATTTGCGGTAATTTAAAAGTATATAGAGCATACTTTTGTAAAGAAAGAGGCAAAAGTAAAACAGAAACGGATCGTTAAAACATAAGTAAAGATGATAATGAGAATTTAGAGAAAAATATAAATGTGGGAAAAGCTACAGGACTGGATAGCACTGAATTTATGGCAAATGGTCAAGGGGCGTGAAACTGTCTTAACTTATGCACTTGCAACAAGTTGTGCTCCTCTGAGCCACTGTACTTCGTAACCTGCCTGACTGCAGCATTGGCTTCTCCTGGGTGCTTTAGATGATTGCATTATGCAGGTGAGGAACGTTTTTTGACCAGTACAGCTCTGAGCAGTATCTGTCTTAGAATGCAAGCTGAATTCTTACTGATGCAGTCCTGGCTACAAGGGAGTGGCTTGATTGGCAATCCTACCAGAACTCAAGCTATGTCAGTTTGGGTATAGGCATTTAACAATGAACAATTCAGAAACTGCTGTAATCCCTTTAAAGAATTAACTGTAGCAGAATTATAGGTGAATATAGACGTGCAGAGACTCTGGCTGTCCAGGATCAGTTTTTCTACCCTGTATATCTCTTATAATGTGCAAATTCATAACATCCTGAATTTGCCATAGCAAACTAAAAATATTTTACATTATACAACGACCCCCCATTAATATTCCAAAACGTGCATGCTGATTGGTCAGCGTGCCCATTGTAAATCAGACTTATACTAATGGAAAATGGTCCGGTCGCCCTGGCTTTTTCCATTAGTATAAATCTTTTTTTTTTGTGTGTTGGACAGCAACGGAGAAAGGAAGAGCTCCATTGATGTTATCTCGCAAGATCTCCATTGCTTTTTTTAAAGTTATCTCGCTATGTTAAACTCGTTTAACATAGCGAGACACATTTTAAAAAGCAATGGAGATATTTCTTTCTCCGTTGCTTCCACACACAGCACTGATGTACTGCGTAGCCATAAACATGCGCAGTACATCAGAACTGCCACATAATACTGGGCAGCTGCAGAAGGGCAGCAAGGAGGCATTATACAATGCCATTATTTAAGAAAAGTAAGTATTTTTTTTTTAAATAATGTCATTGTATAATAGCAATAACCCACTTCTGGGTGTGGGTAATGCTGGATTTACCCATGGTTGCTTTGGCCACTCAGGCTTCGCCCTCATGACCAAACCACACCAACCGTGGGTAAATCCAGCATTACCCACACCCAGGCATGGGTTATTGCTTAATTAACACATTGGGTCATGCAGTTTAAAGAGTATTACTTTCAATGCACTCTTAATGAAGAAAAGTGATTTTCTCAAACTTTGGCACACATTATTTTTATTTTTATTTATTTTGCTTTCTTTCTTTCTTTCTTTATTTATTACTTTAAGACAAGCTAGCATATGGAGTTTGTCCCCCCCCCCCCCCAGGCTCTTATTCTAAAGTTCACCATGTTCATTTAGTGCTATTATGGCAGCTAAAAATTCTATCTGTACTGTACTGCAGTCATTTTTCAAGCTCTGCTTCTCTGCTCAAGAACCCTTGTTGGTGTAATCACTGTGTACCTCTCTCAAAATCACATACTGGTGTGGATTTCCAGGATTTGGACAGCAAATGCAGTAAAGGCCCTTGTTTATACAGATGTTGTATATTCAAGTAATGCATTATCTAACCTGTAATGTGCTGTACCAACTTAAAGGATTCATGCCTAATATAAGAAAACACTTCCTTTTCTGTCCAACTTGAACAGTACTATAATAAAATGGCTAAATTTGCAGCAACTACCCCTTTCGGAGCTCACCACTGTATATTACTGAAAATCCTAAATTGGTTAGAACTACCCCATAAACTAATATATACACAGCTTCTTACCACTTATAAAATTATCCAGCATCCATCTGCTTTTCCAGCACTAAATACCAGTCTATACAACTATGTTCCCAATTGGTCATTACGATCCAATAATCAAAAATTCCTCACTGTCCACAAACCTATCAAATCTGCTGGGCATTTTCCATACTTGTACCATGTTGCTAAGGCTTGGAACTACTTACATGTATCCAACAGGTCAATACCTTCTGTTCAGTCCCTTAAAGCCATATTGAAGTACTGTTCTTGTTCAACCCAAGGATAAACTATATCCCTAAATATGAACAAGTACTTATGTCTTACACCTCCTTACTGTCCCTTCTTCACTCATTTGCTTACTTCAATCAATTAATCTCTCCTGACTCTCTTTCTAAACATGCCATAACCCTGTTTTTTCTCTTAGTTCATATTGCCAGTTCCTGTTTGTATTTTTCTAAGTTACCTTTAATTTCTTTATACACTGGCTAAAATTTCTTTAAATATTAAATTATTGTCATGCAAATTGTATCTTTTCTTAACCAATGTTTGTACATTATGTCTAATTTGGTGTAATTATTTAAACTGTAGATGTTTTTTGTATTATTTTTGAATATTGTAAAAAAATATTGTTCTTAAAATGTTTTTGTAATACTTTTGAGTTTTCTCACCGGGCCTCCACTGAAAATGGGCACCTACCCAGTTGGACTTTCCCAGTAATCAGATGTCAATAAATAAATAAATGAAATGTGAAAAACTGTGGCATTAATATACATTTTAGGTCTTGCTGTCCTTTTGTCATCTCTTGGATTCCCCGGATATTGTATTTCTCATGTTTATATTTTTGATGCTTTCACTCATCATCATCTTCTTTCGGCTGTTCCCGTTAGGGGTCACCACAGCGGATCACCTGTTTCGATTTCTTCCTGTCCTGTGCATCTTGCTGTGTCACACCAACCACCTGCATGTCCTCTCTCACCACATCCATAAACCTTATCTTAGGCCTTCCTCTTTTCCTGTTACCTGGTAGCTTCATCCTTAGCATCTTTTTCCCAATATACTCAGCATCCCTCCTCAGTACATGTCCAAAGCAATGTAATCTTGCCTCTCTGGCTTTGTCTCCAAACCTTCCAACCTGGCTGACCCTCTAATGTACTTATTCCTAATCCTGTCCACCCTCGTCACACCCAGTGCAAATCTTAACATCTTTAACTCTGCCACATCCAGCTCAAACTCCTGCCTTTTTGTCAATGCCACTGTCTCCAGCCCATATAACATAGCTGGTCTCACTACCCTCTTGTAGACCTTCCCTTTCACTCTTACAGGTACTCGTCTGTCACAAATCACTCCTGACACTCTTCTCCACCCACTCCATCCTGCCTGTACTCTCTTCCACACTCACCGTTACTCTGAACTATTGACCTCAAGTATTTAAACTCATCCACCTTCGCCAACTCTACTCCTTGCATCCTCACTATTCCTCTATCCTCCCTCTCATTCACACACATATATTCTGTCTTAGTCCTGCTGACCTTCATTCCTCTTCTCTCTAGAGCATATCTCCATCTCTCCAGGGTCTCCTCCACCTGTTCCCTACTCTCACTACAGATCACAGTGTCATCTGCAAACGTCCTTCTACATTCCTTTGTTTAACACCATACCTACCCATCACTTTCTCACCACCTCTGTTCCCTTCACCAACATGCCCGTTGAAATCTGCTCCAATCACCACTCTCTCACCCTTGGGTACAGTCATCACCACTTCATCCAATTCACTCCAAAATTTTTCTTTCTCAACCATTGCACACCCAACTTGTGGAGCATATGCACTAACAACATTCATCATTACACCATCAATTTGACGCTTTCACTAATAACGGTAATAACATCCTTCCTTTAGTATAATCACAGCTTCTCATGTGAAAAATTACTCTTGTAGAAGAGTTTATTTGCTTGTTCACATTGTCTGAACTTTTCATTTTGTAAAATACTATAAAGGTGTGGTTACGAAGTGTAGCCAGCTTTTTGCTGTATTATGGTCCCTAAAAAAGTTAATTACAGATGAGTCGATAACAGGAGCTGATGGAACTTTGTGCTGCAATTCCTCCTTGAATCTTTTTCTGATTACTGACGAACTAAACAATCTTGAGGACAAGCTTTCCATCTCCTTTAACAGCAGTAAATGATTTGGTGCATTTAAATCACAGCAATACCTAAATCTAAAACACCTTGGCTGAATAAAAACTGAAAGTAAAATAAAATTATCACAACTAACCCTCATCCATAAAATCCTGCCTTTTGGAAGCTCTGCATCACTTAATAATGTGGTGAAAGTATGTATTTCTACAGGGACTTATTTATTTTATTTATTTATTTCACATTTGGTTACTGGGAAAGTCCGACTGGAAACATGTGTTTTTTCATCGGAGGCCCGGGGAGAAAAGCTCCACAGTTACAACACATTAGATTTGAACATGAGTTTGACAAATATAATTTAAACATAATTAAAATATAGAAAAATACAAGTGACAATTTTATGAAATTACAACATAAACAATCAATGGCAACATTTATAGAGAGTAAGCAGAGTCAATTAAAAGTAGGACACTTAAAGTCTTAAAGTTAGAGAAGCTGTTTGCAGTTATGTTGGAATATTCAAATAGACTTAGTGAGGCTCAAATGATAGTAGCTATACTAAACAGAAGTAACACAGCAATAGGTTTATAGAGGGGAGGTGGACATTGATCTAGCTAGGACTGTCATAATTACAGAGTCATGTTCCTACCAGGTGAGTCTTTAGTGAACGTTTGAAGTGTACTAAGGAGGTATTGGATGCTATGTTGATGGGTAGGGAATTCCATTTTGTGGCAATGTAATAGGAGAGGAGAGATGCTCCTGTTGTATTGTTTACCTTAGTTACTTTGAGAAAGGGTTTATTATTTGATCATAGTACCCTGTTGCTAGTATAGGGTTGTAGTCAATTTCGAAGTGACTGAGTTTTATCTGGATGGTACATCATTTTGTGTGCTAATGTGAGTTGGTTGTAAAGAAGGAGCCTGGGGAAGTTCCAGTCAGTTGAACTGCCTTAATGCTTGACAGCGGTGATTTCCAAAGGGGGTGTCAGTGACAACTTTAACAATTTTGTTGTAGCATGACTCTAGTTTTGTTAAATCCGCTTTTCTGAGATTAATTAGGATGGGAGAGGCATAGAGGAGAGTTGAGACAATGTCATGCTAATGTGGCCTTAGTGCCTTTTGGGAGAAATGGTTTGTTTCTATAGAGAATGCCTAATTGTTTGTGAACTTTCTTTACAGTCAAGGAGATGTGGATGTCAAAATTCAAGTTACAGTCAATATGTACTCCCAGTAGTTTTGTGTGTAACAGGGGAGATTGTGGTGGTGGTGTGGGATGTGATATTAAAAGTAGGGGTGTCTGTAGTGTGTCTAGTAGGGTGGAAGATCATGAGTTGTGTTTTGTTAGGTTTCAGTATTAATTGTGAGTTGTGACTTGTTCTTTAAAGTCATATATAGTGCAATCTCAAAGTCATAAAACAAATCTGGAGATGTATTACAGTTAGAGCGAACACCCGAAACTCGCTCTCTTTTCTGTTACATAATAGGAAGTCTTTTATTTTTGGCTAACACTTGGAACTCCCTGCCTTTTTTGTTACCTAGTAAGGAATTTTCAGTAATATATGATGAGAGCTTATACCTGCGGTGGTGGTGCTGCGGTAGCGTTGTCGCCTCACAGTAAGACATTGTCCTGTTCGATTCTCAGCTAGAGCGTCTTCTGTGTGGAGACATGCGTGAATGGGCATACCTTCGTTGAAGGTTGTGCATCAGGGCTGGCAACTCGGTATGTAAAAATCTACTGCCAATCATTAGTGGACCGGAGTTCTGCTGTGGCGACCCCTAACCGGGAAAAGCCGAAAGATACAACAACATTTGATGAGAGCTTATGTGAAGAATTAAAACCGATGCAGATGCACCAGTAGCTGGTCCTTTTGAGTTTGTCAGTTTACAGTTATTTTGTATGATTTCTACCTAATTAATCACATTTCCTGCTTGAACTTGCCAGCCCCTCTTACATTCAGACACTATACTCTCCTACGCTACACATTTTCTCTGTTTCTGTTGTTCTGGGTTTTTTTTTGTTTTTTTCTTTTCCCATGGAGTCAATATATAATTCTGTTTCATTCTGTTTCTTAGTCCAAGCTCTTTAATTGTAAGAACAATTCACCTAAGAGTAAGCTGCCTATAGCTTTACTTTCATATACCTTTCCATTCTCCTTGTACCACTCACACTTTCTAATCTGCCTTTCCTCCATACTTTACATAGGTTGCTTCCTCCACTACCTTCCCTAAACCCCCAAATTTTAATCACATCTCACCTTTCTAGAAACTGCTCTACTTCAACCCATAAGCCCTTCCTTTCTGAATCACCACCCGACTTATTCCTTCTACTATGTTAATGATTTCTACTCAGTATGGTTTCATGCCTAGTGACATCTCTGCTGTTTAGTGCTCCCTACACCAACAGTCTTAAACTTCTTAGAGCCAAACACAACTCACTGTTCCTAATCTGCCTTCATTCCAGCAAACCACAAACCTGTAATTGACACGCTTTCTTGCTCTTCAACTTAGAGAGTGAAATAAGTAAGAAATGAGGCAGCACCACTGGTGTAGAAGGATAGCCTACCAAGCCGCTGTTTGGTGGTAGCGAATATGCAGCCTCTGTTACACACAGTGAAATGATAGCAAATATGAATACGTTTCAGCTGAGGTATGCCTTTTAATAACTGTATTCTCAGGATGTATTCCCAGCTAGACTTTCATGACAGGGGAAGACTATCTTCAGTATTTCAGCCACGGGACAATAGACTTAACAGCAGAGTAGGATTTGTAAAGCTGATGCACAGACTCAAAGGATTTACTTTTTTGTATAAGCTTTGCCCAGTTTTATTGAAAGTAAGGCAGTGCAGTTCAGAACAATTATCACAGAGAATTAAGTCATTAAATGATCGAAGTGATTACTGAACTTCTTTGGATACATATTATTATACACAAAGGAGACTCCCGAGAATTTTTCCACAGGTAGACAGCAAATGTTGGAGGTGGGACGGGGAAGAAAGAGGTAACTGGGGACATGTTTTCTGGGAGTATGGTGAGTTGGCAGACTTTAAGGATTCTCTGTGGGATGCACTGTTGGAGATGCTGGATGAACAGATTGATGTGTCAAGGAGATGATTTTTTCTGAGTTACGATACAGGAATTGGAATTGTCTAGAGATGGTAAAGCATTGCTGTCTCTAATTATGCTAGCTGCCAAAAAAGCAATTAATAGAAAATGGAAATCAAAATCTAAACCAACTAAATTAGCGGTAATGAATATAGTAACAGAGATAAAACAACTGGAACTGAGATTTTTAGAAAAAGGTAGGAGCAAACTACATAGGAAAAAAATGGGAATTGTGGGAATAGTACATACAAGGGAGAAATGAGGTTTAAAGGAAGGCAGGACTTAAATGAGCTATGTAAGGTTTGACTGAAAATAATTGGGTAGATTATATGTGATGTATAATGTTTGCAAGTGGGAGTGTGTCAGTGTGGTTTGTGATGTAAAATAATTGCATCTAGGATGTGTTGGCATGGTTTGTTTTCATTTATATAAATGTAGGATTGCTTATGTCATAAATGTTGTGTCTTTCGGCTTTTCCCAGTTAGGGGTCGTCACAGTGGAACTCCGGTCCGCTAATGATTGGCAGTAGATTTTTCACGAAAGCCGAGGTGCCAGCTCGACATTCACCTTCAACGAAGGCATGCCCGTTACGCATGTCTTTTGAACGCCCACCCAACTGCAGGGAGGACATGCACACTCCACACAGAAGGCACTCCCCACACTCCAGCCGAGAATCGAACGGGAGAACCTCTTGCTGTGAGGCAACAACGCTACCGCTGCACCACCGCAGACAGTATGATGGCTTAATAAAGATGTTTGTTTAAAAAGTAAAGACCCAGCAATTGAATAATTTATGTAATGTTGCTTAAGTTATATAATATATAGCAATATATGTAAAACATAATGTTTGTTAATTTTAAATTATTAATACAGTTTGATTACTTTTATATAAATGTAAATGTACCTACAAGTGATACTTCAATAAAGGTGTTTAAAAATAAATAAATAAATAAATAATAATAATAATAATAATAATAATAAAAAGCAATTACTGAGCTGGTTTCTGTTGCCCAGGGTTTTATTTGCTCAGCCTACATTTGCCTAGCTGTGTGACTCTGAATCTGGGCAAGCCACTTAACCTGACGATATACGCAAGCAGAGTGTGAAAATCTCCATGTGGATCAGTGCTCTATACTGGTGAAAAAAGAATACATTGTCAATACATTGTACTCTTTTGCCAGGATATGGTGTTACCTCAGTCTCATTCTACAGATAAACCTTAATGGCACTGCCTAATTAAGTTTATTTTTGTATGCATTTTTATAAACATTGCATTTTTTTGTTTGTTAGACATAAAATGTTTGGTGTTAGTACATGCTTGTTATTGTGTTACTTTCTGTGTGTAGTCTGTTAAAGTTACTCTTACAGATTATTTTTTCTTTGCTACACATTGTACCTAAATGGTCCATTTGGATTAGTCCATTACTGGATTAAAAAAATTAATAAATAAATAGAAATTAAACAAAGTAAGCCGCAGAAGATAGCCAACTGCATAGGTGTAACCTTCTTTCAGGAGACAGAACACCTTAAATGTCAGTTTTGCAAATGGACAGTAGAACATTCATTGATGGATATTCTTTTCAAGCCATGATGCACTCCTTTAACAGATGTACTTTTTTGCGTAGGTTCCCCCTAATGCGCAGTTTCCCTAGTACTGCCTTTAATGATAAGTAGTATAAAGTTGCTAATATGCTTGTGTATATTGTGCATATGAGTGTACACTGTGCTTGCCCTTTTAAAACAAATTTGTGGTGTAGCCCTTTTAAGAAGTACTCTTGGCAGTAATGTATTTCAGTTTCAAAACTGTAATCAGATGTGTGTGAGCTGCTGAAGTCTTAACATCGTTTGTTCTGGGTGGGCTGTAGAACCATAACTAGAGTGAGAGCTTGTTATTGTGTTACTTTCTGTCTACATTCTGTTACCGTTACTGTTACGGCAAGTGCGAGATGTCACTGGATGCGACTGGCACACACCAATCAGGTGACGATGTAGTACTGAAATTCAGTTTTTGAGTGCTGGTATCACATTTGCAGTCAGGACTGAACATGCTTCAGAGATCCTTGTGTGCCAGAGATTGCAGTTGTATGTGAATGCTTCTATTTCAGTGCTCTGTGTGTGGCATTTTTAATGTAACAAGCTGCTTGTTACATTTATGGCAAGTGATTTGCTACAGTTTTTTTTTTTTACTCCTGAGCTTAGCTTGAAAGAACCCTACCCCCGACCCCACCAGCACAAAACTCAGAGGAGAGAAAGATGGGGCCATTTCTTTTTCTTTGCTGCTCAACTTGTGGTGAGGGAGCGCCAGGTCAGGGAGCTGCAGTGGGTGTCACAACACTTAGCTACAACTTTGTTGGGTTGCCAAGTTGTTCACAGTAAAAGTTACTCGTTTCTTAAAACTAAGGCTAAATCCTGACCAGTGAAGTAAAGCATGTATTAGATGCAGCAACTTCTGATATGGTGTCAGAACTGGGATTTTTTCAATAAATGAAAAACAGAACTGCCTTAACAATTTCATACCCATTGCTACACCACCTTGAGTGATCCAGAAGTGCTCAGGGCTGAACTACTTAACCAAAAGTCAATGTTTTACCTTGCAAAGTCCTCATTTAACCAAATTTAAACCTTGTAGCCCAAAAATGCACAATGTTTTTTAGGTTTAATTTATTAGAGATATTTGACTTCTCAAAACCCTTTTGCTGGCCTGCTTGGAGGCAGAGATGAGCACAATTTTGTACAGCACCAAATTAGATAAAAAAATCAGAAGAAATCTAGGTAAACATGCTTTTGTATGACGTGTATCTAGAGATTGAGATCATTTATAGGCCGTTTACATTTACAGAGAGCTAGACTGTTACATTTGTGAGAAAAAGAAATATAAAAGACAATGGATTATGTTTTCACAGATGTGTACGTGCAAAAGTTAAATGTGTTGTTTGTAGGATGGTTACATGAAATGACAGAACATGTGTTTTTTTAATTACACAAAAGTTGAAGAAATAGGGGACAGAATTGTGATTAGGCTAGGTGATGTGGAAGTTCCTCAAAAATTACAGCTTGCAGTTAACTTTTAACTTTAGAAGAAGCAGTCATGTAAGACACAAAGCTAATGGTAAGTTTATAATGGCATTATTCCAGTCAGACTAAAGGAATGTTTGAGAAACAGAGTGACAGTAGGCCTGGCCAAATGCATGAGGTAATAAGTCAGAACACTGTACTACATGTGGCAGAAGGTATAACAGACAGGGACATTTTGTTGTCATTTGTGAAGTGAAGCAGATTAAAGACATTGCCTCTGAAAATGTTACTGAGATTAAACTAATGTACAGAAAGCATTCTTCATGGGTTCATTTCCTACTGTGGCCAATGCAGAAGCAGACTGACAAATTAAAATAGAGGGGGTCAACGTTACTGTGATATTACATGTTACATACAGGAGGTTCATGAACCAGAAACTGAAGTCCCTAGCCCTGGCTGGCAAACTGAAGTGCACTGATAAATTTCTAGCCAGGTCTGAGTGGAAGAGATACAAGTCTGAGGTTTGATGCTGAATGGTACTTACATAAACTCAGCTAAGCTGTGGCATACCTTCTTCTTCTTCTTTCAGTTTTTCCCGGTTAGTGGTCGCCACAGGGATAACCTGTCCGCTCATGATTGGCAGTGGAGTTTTATGGTGTCGAGTTGCCAGCCAGATGCTCAACCTTCCACAGAAGGCACACGCATGCACACATGCACACCTAGGGCCAATTTAGAGTGTCCAATCCGCCTACAGCATGTCTTTGGGATGTGGGAGGAAATTGGAGCACCTGAAGGAAACCTATGAAACCACAGGGAGGACATGCAGACTCCGCACAGAAGGCACCCCAGCCGAGGACTGAACAGGAGAACCTCTTGCTGTGAGGTGGCAATGCTAACCGCTGCACCACTGAGGCCGCCCTAAGCTGTGGCGTACCAAATGATCTAAATTAATGAAGTCAGTGTAGACATGTTTGGTGAGGTTTACCTACTTGACTGTGAGCCAGAAAAGATTTTGTTAAAACCAAATGTTGTTCCTTATGCCTTAACCCAGAAGTACACTCAGGAGGAGGTCATTTCCTGTGATGTCCAAAGCAAAGGTAGAGACTGCTAAATGCTGTCATTATGGAAAGGAGACCTGAGCCAATTGAGTGGTGGGTTCTCTTGGTCCCAGTGATGAAAAGGAACATTCAAGTAAGATTGTAACAAGTTTACTTTTGTATAAATGCATATTTGGGCAAGAAAATGTGTTTGTGTACTGCTTTCTTGCTTTTGACTGTGTCATAACTATTTCTTTACTGACTTGTTTTAGAATAGTTCATTCAGTCTTTAAGACTGTATCTGTGTTTATCACCTTGTTTTCTTGTATTAGGCGTTGTACTCCTTGTGGTGCTAATTCTGTGTGTAATCAATGTTTTACAACTATGTGAATACTTTGTTCTTATGTTAATGCCGTATTGCCCTGGTAGTGGGTGAATGAAGACAGTCTTGTACCAGCCCATCCACCTGGTTAACACAAAATTAAATTGATAAAGACATAAATGCGTGTTGATTTTAAAAAAAGCTCAGTGATGCTGTTTTATATTAAAGTCTAATTTTACCTGCATTGGAAGACACAATACCTAAAGCACTTAATGCGTCAGTGTTTTCCACACTAGATGCTTCCACTGGATTCTGCCAAATACCTTTAGACAAAGAAAATCAAATGTTGACAAACATTGTTGGCTCTCTGGGAAGGTTCTATTTCAAAAGATTGCTGTTTGGTATAACCTTAACTGCTGAAGTCTTTTAGCATAAAGTAACTGTTTTACTCAAGGTTCTGGATGGTGGTGTTATGGATGACATTCTGGTATTTGGTGCAGACAAGGAAATACATGATTCATGGTAAGAAGCAGTGCTGCAGACTGTCAAAAATTCTGGTCCTAAATTAGACCAAAATAAATAATTGCTTTAGTAAAGCAGAGCTTCAAATCTTTGGGCCTCATTTAAGTGCTAGTGGTATCAAACCAGATGCAAACAATGTTTGAGCATTAACAGAGATGCAAGATACATTTTGTGTGTGTGAGCTGAGAGAAGCTTTAGGCATGATTAACTGTTTGGGCAACGTTGTACCTGATCTTTGCACAACACTTCATCCTTGAACAGATTTGTTCAAGAAAAATGTGCCATGGTCCTGGGAAAATGCTTAGGCCCAAGCATTTAATAAAGTTAAATAAATGCTTGTAACGGTCCCAGTGCTAGCATAGTATGATGCTACTAAACAGACTATAGTGAGTGCATGTATAAGTCTAAGCTCAGGTGCAGCATTGCTCCACATGGACAAACAAGTGTTATATCCTGTTCCCTATGTCTACAGAATGTTAGCAGATGCTGATCAGAAGTAAAAAAAGGGTTCTTCTTTCTAAACAATTGTAGCAGATCACTTGCTACAAATGTAACAAGCAGCTAGATGTTCTTCATTCCACATTGCTGCAGTCCTAACCATTGGGGGTAGTCCGCTGTCCAGTCGGCCCGAATACCAAAGTATATGGCTGACGTCGGTCAAGGCGCATTAGACTGACGTCAGAACGTCAGGGTACTAATGCGCATGACCGACGTCATATCCTCAGTCTTTTTTGCCGCATGGTCCGATGCAGAAGCAGTTTTGCGAGTGCAGGTTGGCGTTCTGAAATTTTCTGAAGTCGGAGTTTCAGACCGAATCAAAGTTGGCTAAGTACCCGTTAGAACGTTTTGGTTTTTCTTGCCTCAGTATTTAACCGGATGTCAGAAAAAGTGAATAACTGTATTTCTTGTGGGAAACAGATACCTCATAGGGATTACCATACTTTGTGTATACCTTGCTTAGGGCCTGAGCACGACGTTGTTGGATGCCGCTCTTGTGCTAGATTTAACAAACGCACTATTAAGAGAAGGTTAGACTGTGCCAGGTTAGTGTTTGGGAAGCGTTGTAATTATAAAATGCCGTCGGATGCTCCGACGCCCGCTTCATCCAAGAAGCGCAAGGATAAAACAGCAAAGCCTAGGGTTGATGAACCGGCAGTCCCGGACGTCGGTTCTTTAGAAGGCTCAGTGGAGCCAGAGGTTTTGCCAGGAGTTTCTTTGGAGTCTCAGGCAGAGACTTTACTATTACAGGATGTGCCCTCTCAGGAGGTAGGCCAGGCTGAGGGGGCTTCTCAGGTAACTGTTCTTCCCTCTCTTCCCAAGGTAGTTAGAGCCTCTCCTTCTGTTTCCAAAACCTCTTTGAGAGGTAGGCCTAGTTTAGCTTCAGTGGGGGCTTCTCCTAGCACTTCAGGTTCTGTGCCTAAGAAACATATGCTTAAAATGGCAGAAGATTTGATTACTATGATTAGAGGTTCTATGGCCCCTCCTGATAAGAGGCCTAGGGTGGAACCTGAGTTTGAGAGTTTTGAACAGTGTTCAGAGGCTTCTGAGTCTTCTGCGGAAGACTTGCAGGAGTATCCTCCTTATTCTGATTCTGATGTGGATGATTCCACTCCTACAGCTTCTCCTCCTGAGGATTTCTCATTTTCAGAGACTCTGCATTCCATGCGGGAGCACTTTAAATGGGAAGGCCAAGATTACTCTGATTCCAGGAAAAGGCTTAGGGAATTCTTGTTTTACCCCAGCATAGGCCCTTAGCTATACCTCCTGTGTTGAATGTGGTGGAAGATGTTTTGCAGAGGCTTCCTGAACCCTGACTCTTTGCCTCCTGCTCCTGTTAAACCTGATAGGTACTATAGGGTGCCTGAAGCTCATAAGTATCTTTTAAGAGTCCTAGGGCAGACCCGAAACTGTTTCTCAGGGACCTAAAGGTGTTAAGGCCTCTGTTGTTAAAAATCCTGTGCCCACTGATAAAGAGGCAAGGGCTTTGGATAGATGGGGTAAGAAAGTGTATACTTCTTCCACTTTAGCCATGAGGCGTTGAATTGTCAGTTTCACATGTTAAAATATCAAAATTATCTCCTTTCACAATTGAAATCTAAGGTGGATGCTTTGGCGGAAGGTATTGAGTGTAAAGAGTTGCTGGATTTAGTTCATGTGTCTGAACAAGTGGGTAAGCATTCTTTGCAATGTGGTTTTGATGCTGTACAGGCCTCCTCGAGGGTGGCTGCCACTAGTTCTGTTCTTCGCAGGCATGCCTGGTTGAGGGATCAGAATTTAGCTGAGCATGTTAAGACAAGGATTTTGGATGCTCCTTTACAGTCTGATGTGTTGTTTGGTTCGCCTGTGGAAGCAGTTTTAAAGAAAATGGAGGACAAAGCTAAGTCTATGCAAACTGTTAAAGATTTTTTGCAGGTGCAGCCACCGAAGTTCAGTAGACATTGGCCTACTAAGGGATGGGCATATCCTGCTTATGATTCCCAGTCTAGGGGTAGGTCTAGACGTGGTAGGGGCAGAGCTCAAGGTTCTTTTAGGCCTAGAACAGGGAGTTCACCTGCTCAGACTTCTAGTGAGGGCAGGGGTCAGTCCTTTCGTAAACAGACCCAATGACCTGCCTTTTCAGCTGCCAGTAGATTCTCGTCTGGCAGCTCCTTTGGGAGGAAGACTGTCTCTTTTCAAAGAAAATTGGGATTTAATTACTCAAGACAGATGGGTGTTGGATATCATTCACCACGGTTACAGGTTTTATTTCCATACATTGCCCCTTTCAAAGGCATGCCAGGCGTTCCTCCTCCACAAAGGAAAGAGGCTCACAAGCAAATTTCTCTGTTACTCCAAATAGGGGCCATTCAGCCAGTCCCTGTGTCAGAAAGGGGCCTAGGATTTTATTCTCGCCTGTTCCTAGTACCAAAGAAGGGGAACACGTGGAGACCAATTTTGGATTTATCTATCCTCAACACTTATCTGGACATTCCCAAGTTCAAAATGTTGACGTTACAACAGCTTTTACCTCTGCTGGGCAAAGATTACTGGATGGTAACTTTAGATCTCAAGGAAGCTTACCTTCATGTGCCAATCAGTCTAAGTTGCAGGAAGTATCTGCGTTTTCGAGCTGGAAATTCTCATTATCAGTTCTCTGCATTGCCCTTTGGCTTATCTACTGCCCAGAGTATTCACAAAGGTTCTGGCTCCAGTGATAGCTTACTTCAGGCTAAAAGGAATCCAAATCTACCCTTACTTGGGCGACTGCCTGATTCTGGCTCAAGAAAAAGATCTTCTACAGCATCTGGAATATGTCATAGCAGTGCTAAGATGCCTAGGGTATTCTGTGAACGAAATAAAGTCCAGTCTAGTGCCCTCTCAAGACATGTGCTTTCTGGGTGTGAGACTGAATACAGCAGCCCAGATGGCCTTTTTAACCCCGGACAAACAAAAGAATCTTTCCAGTTACTTCCATCATCTATCTCTTCAGTCCGGGCTGACTGCAAGGACAGTCCTTCAAGCCTTAGGGTTCATGGCATCTTGTATTCTGGTACTTCCCAATGCCAAACTGCATATGAGGAAGCTACAATGGTATCTCAAAATCTGTGGACACAGCACTGCCAGGATTTGGACACTGTCATTCAAATAATACCTTGCATTCAAAAGGAATTTTTGTGGTGGGCTCAGGAATGTCACCTAAACAAGGGACTCTCTGTGACCCGGCCAGAGGCAAGTCAGATTCTAACGACAGATGCCTCAGATGTTGCTTGGGGAGCTCATCTAAATGGAAAGTGGATACAAGACAAGTGGCCTGCCAGACTACAGCATCTACATATCAACATGAAAGAGATGTTAGCAGTTCAGTTTGCATTAATTGCTTTCAAGGAGTTACTTCTTCCAGGGCAGGTGTTGATTCTAACAGACAGCACAACTGTCATGTGGTACATCAACAAACAAGGGGGAACACATTCTTACCCATTGTGCAGACAAGCAATGATTTTATGGGAGACTGCGCTCAGTCTGCAACTAACTCTTCAGGCAAGGTTTCTGCCGGGAGCACAGAACTCCTTAACAGATGTATTAAGCAGACAAATCATGGATCCCCACGAGTGGAAACTGGATCTTCATGTATTTCAAACATTGACAGTGTCATGGGGAACTCCAGACATAGATCTGTTCGCTTCTCCACTAAACCACCAGCTGCCAAAGTTTTACACGAAAGGATTTCATCACACAGCTTGGAAAGTGGATGCTCTTTCTTTCAGCTGGAAAAATCTTCATGTGTATGCCTTTCCACCTCTGCCTCTTCTTCCAAAGGTGCTTCTAAAGGTCAGACAAGACAAGCCAAGGATGATTTTAATAGCTCCAGATTGGCCTCGGCAGCACTGGTACCCATTACTGAGGAGTCTGGTAAGGAAGCCTCCATGGCCTTTACCCTTGATTCCACACCTGTTGTCTCAGAGGGACGGCCATCTGCTCCATGTCAAGCTTCACTCTCTACATCTAACAGCCTGGCATATTCTGTTTTGAAAGACAGCAGGTCTCAGCTTCCTCAACAAGTTTTAAATGTGATTATGGAAGCCAGAAGACCTAGTACAAGGAAAGTGTCACAGAAAAATGGAAGAGATTTTTGTTTTGGAGTGCAGCAAACAATTTGGAGATTACAGAGCCAAATTTAGGTGTGGCTCTTCAATATCTTACTGAGTTACTGGACAAAGGTTTGTCTTTCTCTTCCATTAAGATTCATGCTGCAGCAATTTCAGCTCACTATGATTGTGACCCACCATTGTTTTCGCATCCTTTGTTCAAGCAATTTCTTAGAGGGGCAAAGAATATAAGACCCCCACGTAGAGCTCCTACTCCTGCTTGGGATCTCAATTTTGTGTTGGAGAAACTTACTCTACAACCTTTTGAGCCTGCGGCTACTGCTGAATTGAAATACTTGTCATGGAAGACTGCTTTTTTGTTGGCTATTACTTCTGCAAGAAGGGTTTCTGAGTTGCAGGCCCTTATGGCAGTAGAGCCCTTTTTGATTTTCCATAAGGATAGGGTATCATTACGTACAAATCCTTCCTTTATGCCTAAGGTGGTTTCTAGTGTGGCTTTAAACCAAACTATTCATTTGCCTACCTTTTATGCAGATCCCCAAAATAAAGGGGAAAAGATTTTGCACACTTTAGATGTACACAGGCTATTGCGTTATTATTTGAGCAGGACTAAGGATTTTAGGCAGTCTCAGCAGTTGTTTGTTTCTTTTGCTTTGAGTTCAAAGGGCAAGCCTGTGTCAAAACAAACTATTTCTAGGTGGATTGGGTGTTGCATTACATTTTGTTATTCCCATCATGGCAAGGAGATTCCAGCTGGGATTAGGCCTCATTCCACTAGGGCTACTGCCACTTCCACAGCATTTCTAAGGGGTGGCAACTAAGGATATTTTGGAGGCAGCTACTTGGAGTTCAGTGCATACTTTCTCTAAGCATTATCACCTTCCTCTCTACTCTAAGTCTAGGGCTGGTTTTGCCACAGCTATTTTGCAAGGCATGTTGTCAGTTCCTGCTTCCTTATGATTTGCCAGCCTCCCTTACCTCTGCTTTGGGATTCTACCCAATAGTTAGGACTGCAGCAATGTGGAATGAAGAACATAGTACAGTTTTGTACCTACCATAAATGTAGATGTTCGAGGATCCACATTGCTGCAGTCCAATTTACCCTCCCTCCTTCCCCTCTGTGTTTAGGGGTGGTGGTGTAAGTTACTATATATCTTATTGTATATATATTGTATATATGTTTGGTGCAGGGCTTTTTGGTGTTTTGGTGTGGGCCTTGTCTTTTTAGGGTCTTCTGACATCTGGGGCAAGAAAAGACTGAGGATATGACGTCGGTCATGCGCATTAGTACCCTGACGTTCTGACGTCAGTCTAATGCGCCTTGACCGACGTCAGCCATATACTTTGGTATTCGGGCCGACTGGACAGCGGACTACCCCCAATGGTTAGGACTGCAGCAATGTGGATCCTCGAACATCTACATTTATGGTAGGTACAAAACTGTACTTTTTGCAACTAGAAAAAGAGTATCTTACAGGTGGGTAAGCATGTTAAAATTTTCTGCAAAATCAATTAAATATTGTGAGTTTCTAGCTCCAGACTTACAAACCATTAGTTCCAGTCATTGATTCTTGCAACCTAGACAGAACACCACCAAGGTGCCGGAGACTGTTAACGAGATTAAGAAGGTTCAGTGCCAGGGCAGTAGGTGTGCCAAGGAAACAACTTGTTGTTGCAGATATGTTATCCAAAAACCCTATCACTAACCAATTGTAATTGAATACTGAAGATGTCTTTGTAGCTTGTATGCAAAGCGAAATGATAACAAGATTTGTAACTAAAACTTCAGCTACCAAAAATGGTCCAGAGTTGTAAGCTGTGAGTCAGTCATTTATGTAACGGATTGCCAAATTGATGGGCACTAACTAAGCAGCTTGTTCATAATATACAGAGAGAAGTTTGTCAGAGTATGATGAATTATTGCTGTATCAGGACAGAATATTATAGCAGCCCCTAATAACCCAGTGAGCAGAAGTACTACAACAGGTACATGAAGGTCATCAGAGTGTCATGAAATGTAGTGAAGGAGACAGAAATGTCAGTGTGGTTTCTAAGCATCAACCAATATTTGTTGACCTAGTGTCACAGTGCCAGTTTTGGGTTATGCATAAACCATCACAAAGACATGAACCACTAATGCCAGTGCCATTACCTGTGGGGCCTTGACAAACAAAAGCTGCTGACTTGTACATGTTTAAAATCAAAAAACATCCAGTTGGTGATGACTCCCATTTCCACGACAGAAATAATCCATGTACCAGCCATGGCTAGCCAATAAATAATAGGCAAATTCAAGATGATGTTCTCAAGGTGTGATCTACGGATAGAAACGATTACAAAGAGTAATACAGAGTTTATATCCAATGAATTGCAATAGTTTATGACTGACCACTATTTTACTCTTACCGTGTCAAGTCCTCGCTGTCCGCAGTCAAATAGTGAAGTTAAAAAAACAGTAACAGCAGCCAAAAAATACTGAGGCAGATTCTCACAAAACAGTGATGACGTAGTGAGCTATTCCCCCTGCTGTTACCAGAGGCATCCCTTCTCAGCTAATGCTTGAAAGACAAATACAAACAAATATACAGGTCATTGAGTCTGAACTTGAGCCAAGAGTTATGCTATACGCTACAGTTAAATGGAATGACCAAAACACTAAAACGTCTTACAAATGTTTTATGACAGGCATCATTCAGCACAACCACTACGTGTCCTGCAACTAGGTCAAGCTATTCACTTGAAGTTAGAAGAGGAGAAAAAGTTGGACGCAAGTTGGACACAACAGGTATAACAGTGCAGAAAACCACCAGACCACATTTGTACTTGTTGTAAACTAAAGATGATGCCGTAACTTGATGCAGTAGATACATCCAACAAGCTCCTGATGAGTGTCAACTTGAATGTGATGCTGCAAAACAAAAGTCAAACGAATATGAGATAAGAGTAACCAGATCACTGCAAACCTCTCAACCGTCCCTGATTTTGACTCATATTTTAGCTCTGTCCCTCTTAATCCCTCCTAAAACTGGTGACTTTTGGAGGAAAGTTGGTGAATTAAACTTAATGAAAAATGGCAATAATTAAGAGTTGTGGATTTCTTTTACCTCACAAAATGTACATTAATTCATATGCTGTGATTCTGTGAATGTCTCAAGTTAATAGCACAAATATTTTAAAAGTGTCCCTGATTGTCCCTGATTTTTTTCTGGCTTTGTCCCTGATTCTGTTCAAATTTATCCCTGATTGGTTGAGAGATATGGATCACTGCCTGGCAGATCCATTCCCGTTGTGGGAAAGTGATTTGTATTCCACAATGAATGGGACACAATCACTGGGACAGTTAAGTGAATGCTAATTGTGTATCATACACTACAGTGTTGTTTAAATTCAATGTTTTTATGGTTTTGCAGGCTCAAACAGAGTGTTAAACATATGATGCAAATACATGCCTTTGCTTAATTTTTCTTGTAAAGGAGGGAGATGTAACGGTAAGTGGGATAAAGCTGCTAATATTCTTGTAATGCTAATATTGCACAGTTGTTGTTGTGTCTTTTGGCTTTTCCCGGTTAGGGGTCGCCACAGCGGAACTCCGGTCCGCTAATGATTGACAGTAGATTTTTACGTACCGAGTTGCCAGCTCTGATGCACAACCTTCAACAAAGGTACGCCCATTCACGCATGTCTCCACACAGAAGACGCTCTAGCTGAGAATCGAACCGGACAATGTCTTACTTTAAGGCGACAACGCTACCGCAGCACCACCACCGCAGTATATGTATACACTGTTATTATCCTTTAAATACAAATGTGAGGTGCAGCCCTTTTAAGATGCAATTTGTTCTATAAAGAATTGTGTTTTTTAAACTGTAGTCAGTTGGATGTGAGTTATTAATGTGTTAACATAGTTTATATAAAACTGCCATATAGTTCATAAAAAAGTTGCTTGCTTGTTAAAACTAAGGCTAAATCTTGAGATTTCTGACCTGACCAGTGAAGCAATCAGTGTATTAGATGTAGCAACTTCTGACCCAACCGCACACTCCCATAAAAGATAAACATCTTAGATGGCATACTGGCCATGGGAAAGGTCCTTTGTGCCTTTTCCCAGGTTTGCTGATAGAAACTGCCATCAGTATTTTCAGAGCAGCTGCCTCCTTTTCCATAATGTTACATTGCACCAGCTCAGTTCTAGTGAATTTGTTGTATATGCTGCTTTTATTGGTATAGTACAAGGAATTCAGAGTGCTATAAGTAACCAATTGTAATGGTATTATGTAGTCTGAGGTATACAGATTCATTGGTTCCTGGCTATTGCTCTGTGAGGATCTTGAAAAGCCTAACCTTATATTCCGATGGTACTTTTTAGCCCTTATATTTTGCTACAAATAACCTAGAGATAGATCTAACAAGGATGTGTTAGGACAATTACATGTTGTCCCTATTCATGAGGCACAGGGGTGCTAAACTGTGGGTGAATTTGCAGTTACCCATCCATTTGTCCAAATCACATATGAATAGAGTAATTGATGTACTTTGTTTTATGTGGACTGGAAGATGGTTCCATGGAAGCAATATTCATTGTATACAAACCTATCATGCTGTGTTAATTTGGTCAGATACAGTTAAGAGTATGTGTGGGATGTTTATGTACTTTCTCATGCACTATAATTAGGACCTGACTAAAAAGGGCCTAAGTTGTTTAGTTCTATAGCCAGTAACATAAATAAAATGATACAGAGATCTTCTGTCCAAACCTTGGAGCAGGGAAATGGGTACATTCATCTTTATTTCTAGATTGGGAAGCTGACAGCATATTTGAGGGCTTAGAATTAGTGCCCATTGTTTACGATTAATCAGTGTGTGTGTGTGTTTCTTTCGGCTTTTCCCGGTTAGGGGTCGCCACAGCGGAACTCCGGTTCGCTAATGATTGGCAGTAGCTTTTCACGAATGCCGAGGTGCCAGCTCAAGATTCAAACTTCAACGAAGGCACGCCCATTTACGCATGTCTTTCGAACGCCCACCCAACCGCTGGGAGGACATGCAGACTCCACACAGAAGGCACTCCCCGCACTCCAGCCGAGAATCGAACGGGAAAAGTATACCATTAATCAGTAATGCATGGAATAAGAACCTTCCAGGTGCTGTGTAGTAAAACTGCTGAACTGCCCAGGTGAAAAATGTTTAGGAAGCTGAACAGGAGGCAGAACACTAATGAAACATTGTAACAAGCAGAACACTGACTTAATAGTATTATCAGTAGTGTTTCACTTAACATATTTCATGTTTATGACTGTCATATTGTCTAGCATTTTTACTGACATTGCATTAGCTATGACTGATCCACTGATATTTTAATATTTTTATCTATGTCATTTTCTGTCTTAGTTTGTGGAATATGGCTGAATTTGTTTTTTTAATCATACACTCCCCTGGTTAACAAACAATAAATAAGATACTCGGGCCTGTAGATTCCCTCCTTATTGGATTATTATCAGGATGACTTTCCTCTGTTAGCAAAGTTTGTTCTCTGTCTTTATCATTTAGAAAGTAACTTCTTTTCCTAGAGAGGGTATCTGTATTTGCATTGCCATTTAGAGGTGTTCCACTTTTGTTTACTCTAGTAATGTACCCCTTATTAGCCAGGGTATAACTTCAGCTTCAAAACTGGACCTTATCCACGAAGTGTAGTACAGGGTAATACAGTAAAACAGACATGCTCATATAGTAATCAGTTGTTGTAGAATTATGCTTTATTAAGGCAGCATGTGGTGAAATTGGTTACATAGTTACTCTTACATGTATCATGCACTGCGTAAATGCGCTTATATATCATGTTAGTTAGCCATAAGTCATGATAATGTGTATATAATTAAAAGTGCCAGTGTGCAAGTAATTTGCCTGCCATCTGGTTCACCTTTGATTCCTGAGAATTCAGATGGAATATAGACATTCTGAAGGTTAGATTACATCTCCTGCCTCGGTGTTATTTGTCAAATCTCGGTACTTACGTATTATCGCAACCAGATTTTAGCGATAATACCACTTGCTTCTCGATATTAAAAGCTGTCCGTTATTGTTGTAAAAATGTCAGGAAATGTCTTTTCTTTCATAGTAAAGGTTGTTTTAAGAAGGGTTATCAAGAACAAGGGAGAAAGTTAGTGTTTCGCTGTGGCTATGTGCACTTTACTGGCAACATGTGTGGAGTTATCTCATTTGTGCATTAACGGTGCTTACAGCCACAGCGACAGTAACTTTTTCTAGTGTTCTTGCTAACCCTTCTTAAAACTACCTTCACTGTGAAATAAAAATCAATTTAAACATAACCATTCCTGTGCTGCTAATATTAAATCACCCTTCCCACTGCCTCGCTGGCCTTGTTCAACCTATGAACTTTGCCTGATGTCCTGAATTGTTTCTCCCCAACACACC
This sequence comes from Protopterus annectens, assembly GCF_019279795.1. Taxonomy (NCBI): domain Eukaryota; kingdom Metazoa; phylum Chordata; order Ceratodontiformes; family Protopteridae; genus Protopterus; species Protopterus annectens. Next base: position 434,451,359 of record NC_056740.1, on the reverse strand, counting down.
TTTTAGGTGTAATACCGTAGACAGATAACGGGAAAAGCAGACGTGATGGCAAAATCTCCACGCTTGAGATGTTTGTTGTGCTGTTTACAAAGTCAGATTTCACGTGTTGTACATCTTCAATTCCCCTTTACAACAGCTCATTTGCTGTACTTGTTACATCAGTTACACATTCCCCTTAATGTTTCATTAAGGACACTGGAAATATCTGAACAGAAAGGTCAGTGTGCCTAACTGCTGTCATGAACTTCAGAGGTCATGGTTGATTCAAATAGCTGCCATAGCTGAATGATGAAATGTCATTAGGGGTCTTTCAACAATAACGGTTCACATACATAATTTGCTGGTCTTCCTGAAGGTAATCCACAGTTTGTACTGAGCAATAAGGACTTTCAATAACACTGTACAGTGTTGCATGGGCTCCTTTGACTTCAAGTATGCTATTTTCGCAACCACGAAAATCTGGTTGCGATAATACGTAAGTACCCAAATCTCTTAGCAAGGCATGGTGGCTGAGTAATGAAATACATGCAACAATTATAGAACTATATCTGCAGAGGTGAAGGAATATATTTGCTGTTAAGATGTTCTGTTTGTACTTATAGAAGTATAATTTTCTGTGGAGTTAAAGCTTAACTGCACTCTCCTGATATTCTTTTAATTGAAGGAATTTTTTTTTAAAACTGGAAGCTTTGGAGCTAGAAATTTGATTGTTCACTGCAAGTTAATTACCAAAAACATCTGAAAAGGTTCAGTGAGATGCATTCCTGCATGTTCCTGGGGAAGTAGTAAAGGCATTTAACTTTTTCTCAATGAAAAATTCAGAAATTATTGCCAGCCCAAAAGGGTCTTGTAATTTTTAGACATTTATTCTTCACAAGGGTACACAGTTTTGCAGAGACTGTAAATGTGTATGTGCTACTAAGTTGAAGAACAAGCCATATAGTATGACTTTGATAAGCTGCCTAATTCGGTAATGACACCATCATTTTTTTTATAAGAAATGATGAAGCAAGAGACAAGCTGTTAGACAGGAGCAGGCCTGTTCTTTTCAGAAGTTGTGCGTGTATGCAGAACAAATTAATTTGCTACTACATATCTTACCTGCTGAAAACGAGGTGTGTAAAGTAAGGTAAGAGTCAACTAAATATGGCCATGCACCGTAACAAAGATGAAGTCCAGAAAGAAGCTTACCATGCAGTGAAATTCTAGCTTCTGCAATATGCAACTAGACAGAATCTGTGCAAGAAAAGGACATTTGTCTAAATGCATAACTGGAAAACTAGTGTGTTCAAGAGAATTTGCATTCCATTAAACAGAAGCATGAAAACTACTGCTAATTAATGGACAGAATCTCAAATTTACATAGGACATAGGTGCAGAGTTCAGTATTCTTTCAGAAATTACATTTAAGTAACTGGAGTTGGGTGGTTCTGAAGAGAATGTTCATTGTTAATCCATTCTGATCACTAATTGGCACCACTGAGTCAAACAATTGCCGACATGACAGTATAAAATCTAAAGTACAGACTACTTTTTCCAATTAGTTGTATCTGAAGATGTCAGTTTGTGTTTTGGGTTTTGTTGCTTGCTTACGATGCAGAAGGAACTGTGGAAAAGGTTCCTGATTGTATTACGAGTCACAATTCATTGCATTAGTAAATTATCAAAATAATGAGTTTTTAAATGTAATTTTTCTCATTTAAACTGTTCTGCAGTTCCCATATAACCCCCCCCCCCCACGCACACACACACACCTAAGGTCACAAAGCAGAGGGAAAAGGGGAAAACTGGTAACTTAAAAAGTCATTGTTTTGAAGAGTTATAGATGTGATGAGTTGTGCTTTGCTGGACCAGTGAGTTTACAAAATAAATAAATCACACTGTGAAAGCAAAGGCTGAATGTGCAGAGAATCAGTAACACTGTCACAGAGATATCTCAGATAGTGTGCAGAACCATAGCAGTGATATACTGCATTCTATGCTGATTTATTTGGAAATTAGATGAGCCAAACAAGTGCCCCCCAGGGTTCACTTTTAGGCCCCCTTCTATTCATTATATTCATAAACGATTTCTACCAAGCCATCCCAAGTGCCAACCTTGTCCAATATGCCGACGATTCAACAATAGTCTGCTCTGCCTCTTCTATACCCACCCTAGTTAAATTAACCCAAGATGCCTTCTCCTCCACTGAGCAATGGATGATGGACAACCATCTAGCACTCAATGCTACTAAAACTAAACTCATGATATTTACTGCTTCCACAAACCACCACCCTAGATAAAACCTCATTCTCAGTCACCAATCAAAATAATACTCCTCTCGAAATAGTCTCTAATGCTAAATAAACTACTAGGAGTCCTGATCGATGACCAGCTAAAGTTTGATAATCATCTACAAGTAAATATAAAAGAAAAACACAAAAAATAGGCGTGTTTTACCGCCACAACTGTTACATCTCTCCCTCCACTAGGCTCACCCTTGCCAACACTTACTTTATCCCATCCCTCCTATACGGTGCTTCCAGCCTTGCTTACCTGCAATCCTCCCTCAAGACTAAACTCTCCTCTTGCTATAATAAAATAACAAAATTTGCAACCGGCCATAGATCCACTTCCCATCACTGCACTGTCCTACTTTGAGCTGTCCAATTACCTCATCTATATTCAACTTGTCCAAGCACACAAACTTATTTTCACCCCCTCTCTCTGTCCCTCTCTTGACAACACCATTACAATGCACCAACCAAATAGACCGTTGAGATCTAATTCCCAAAATCTAATTGAACTGCATAAATCATCCCATCCACCAGGCAAACATCTAATGTCCTTCTCTCTAGCACGCCATTGGAATTCCCTCCCACCTCTCATCCGCACCACCAGCAGCCTCTCTTCATTCAAAACCTTACTTCACACATGCCTAACTTCACTATGGAAATGCTCTTGCTCCCACCTCACATAATCTCCCTACACTATAGCTACTCTCTATAAGCTATAATTCACAATAGCCTCCCATTGTTTTGTACCCCTAATAAACTCTAGGAATTAGTATAACTCCTAGAATGGTACAATTCAGTAGACTAGAAATTAACTGCATGAATTAGCATAACTGTTAAAAAATTTAGACTGTTTCTGTTATTGTGTTGTGTTAGTATGTTAAACTTTTAAAAACTTTGTTTGTAAATATTACTGTTACTGCATTGTACTAATATGTGCACTCTACTAATATGTGTTTTTCTATTTGTTTAATTTTGCTTTATTTGTGCACATTACATTTCTCTAATAACTTACTCTTATGTTAAATCTGTAATTTGTAATTTTCTGGAGCTTTTCTCCCCAGGACTCCATTGAAAATGGGCTCCTTGTGGCCCAATGGACTATCCTGGCAAACAAACTATAAATAAATAAAATAAATAAATAGAAGGCTTTTTGAACTGCAGTGAAGGCATGATGATGAAAAGATAAAGAATTTTCAGCAAGAATGTGTAGATCCCTCACAGCAGTTGGAGGGATGTGCCACCTATATGATTATGTTAAAAGATTTTGTTTACTAAAGTGAACTGTACTACATTTTTCCACATTTAATGTGACGCCATTATCCTTGTACCAGTTGTTAACATGGTCTAACCCTTGTTGGAGCGATAGTGAGTCAGTGGAAGATGGAATAACAGCACACATTTTACAGTTGTTTGCAAATGTCGGTAACCATGGGCCAGGACTATCAGCTTGAAGGTCTGAGAAATAGTTGCCATATAGGAGAAGGCCAAGCACTAAGCACTGCGGTATACCGCTGGTGACTTTTTTGCTTTCGGAAGTGACACCTGCGACTCTAACTACATTGGTTCTGTCAGACAACAAGTTAGCTATTTGTTCTATTCAGACTTATAAGTCTGTCAATAACGTCTGCATGGGGAATGCTGTCAAAGGCCTTGGTTAAGTCCAAATATGCTGTATGTACTGCATAATCATTATCCACTGCTTCACTGAATTTTCAAAAATGTTTAATGAAGTTAAGGAGCAGGGCCTTCCTCTGACAAAGCCAAACTGATGAGGATCCAGGGTTGAGAGATTTTCAGTGTTCAGATTAATGAGGTGTGAGATAATACATTCTATAGGCTGGCATGTTAAGCTAGTGAGGCTAATAGGTCTTCAACTACCAGGATCCATGGTGGGGCTCTCCTTCTGTAATGACATTACAGTGCTGTTTTCCAGACTTCAGGAATGTAACCAATGGAGAGGCTTAGATTAAAGAGGTTAGATAGGGGTTCAGAAAGGCCCTATTTGACACTGATAATCAAGCAACCCGATAAATTACCAGGATCCTTGGATGAGATGTTCTTAATTTTTGAGTGGGGTAAAACGACTTGTCCACAGTAATTAAAGGGTGTAGCTGGGACTGTGGAATTTGTGTAATAGTTATAACTATGATTGGAGTAAAGTTTACACTAAATGTGTCAGCTAGAATGTTGACCATTTCCTATGAGTCAGAGTGTGCCCTGATATTGTGGACTAGCCACGAACATTGTTTGGTGTTACTTCTTAACATCCTGACCTAGTTAAAGAAAATTATGTTATGTTCTTACTCAACTCTGAGCTTCCTAATAGTTCCCATAAGCTCTTTACTAGTTTGCGTAAGCATCCTTTTAATGTAAGTAGAATGAAACCTCTTACAAGCATTAAGTAATTTCTTTCTCTTTTTATATAATTTATTTATATGAGTATTCCACCATAGGGTTTATGTCTTAATTTTGCATTATACTTGGTTAAGGTAGGGACTGCTTTATCAATACAACTATTTAAGTTGGGGTAGACATTAAAGGCAAGGGCAGTGGCTTTAGCAGTGGGATCTATCACACCAGAGACTTACACCAAGATTATTAACCTTGATCTGTGCAATTGTAATTGACCCCCTGAAGCCTCACCCACTCACTATTTCTACACCCATCTGTCATAGACAACACAAACAACATGCTCTAACTATAGCTATCCATGTGTGAGCAATAACCTATATGTGTATATGTGTGTTTGTATGTATATATATATATATATATATATATATATATATATATATATATATATATATATATATGGGTCTACTTCTTTTGACCTAACTTTCATTTGCCTGACACTCATTTGCCTGACCCCATTTGACTGAAATTTAATTTGCCTGACACTTCATTTGCCCGACACTTCATTTGACTGACAAGTATTATTAGCAAGAAAATGGAATATGCCCCCGTCTCCACTGTAGTGAAACCCTGGAGTTAGAATATATAGTTAGGGGGGGTGTGGGGGGAACAGCCCCCCACAACGGGGTGTGTGGGGGACGAAGTCCCCCATTTCATTTCATATGATATTGTTAACTTTTGATGTAATATTGCTTAGTAAAAGAAAAGTAAGTGGGGGGCTTCACCCCCCCACACACCCCTAACTATATATTCTAACTCCAGGGTCGCACTACAGTGGGGAAGGGGGCATATTCCATTTTCTTGCTAATAATACTTGTCAGTCAAATGAAGTGTCGGGCAAATGAAGTGTCAGGCAAATTAAATTTCAGTTATTTGGTCTCAGGCAAATGGGTGTCAGGCAAATGGGAGTTAGGTCAAAAGAAGTAGACCCATATATATATATATATATATATATATATATATATATATATATATATATATATGCTCTTACATGTATATTTGCTTGAATGTATATATGGAAACTTAAACATTTATATACACTTATTCAGTTGTGAAATATCTTGCAATGCTCTACCAGGTTCTTATCTACTCTCATTGTATATTTTGTACACTTGTATTTTCAACCAAAAGGGGTAATATCCTCTTATTGTTTATTAACTGCTGTAAAGTCTACAGTCTATATGCTACTACTCTGTAATGTCTCTTTTGTAAATTTTTCTTCTGTCTGTAAACTTATGGAGTTTTTCTCCCCAGGACTCCCCTGAAAATGGACACTTGTTGTCCAGTCAGACTATTCTGGCAAACAAATGTTAAATAAATAAATAAATACATAATTGATAGAGCAGTGATCTCAGTGGACCATGTTGGTGTTGGGTTGCTGGTGAGGAGGCTTTAGCAGCTAGCTTATTCATCCCTAGAGGTGTGAAGACAGCTCTTAGATCAGCGCTGCCCCCCTGGTGGAGACCTGGGGGCTTTGCTCCTGCTGCTGTGAAATGCTTAGGCTGGTCCCTGTAATACCATAGTCTGGCAGGTGCAGGAGTATGCCTCCTTTAATGATCTGCGCAGGTGTTTTTGCTTGCAGGTAGCTGGCTGGAGGTAGGGCTCAGAAGTAAAACCCTCCATTGCTTTCAAGCTAAATATTAGTCTTACTTCCTACCATGACAGTACAGTAAGGGCCGCCTTCACGACATTGGCAACAGAAGGAATGGTAGTTAGGGCTACACTCATGAAGAGAAAGAAACAATTGTGTCCTGTTCCAGAGGCGAAACAGAAGGTGAAAAAAATAAACTGAATATAAAAAGTAAATGGTGCACCAATGTGTGGCAGGGGATATGATCTTGCTGAAAGTAAGTAAATAAATAAATTGACAATTTCCCATTATAAAATGTTCAGAAATGTTTTAGTGAAAATAAGGTGGGTTTCAGGGTGGGAGTCAGGGTAACAGATTACCTAACAGGAAGTAGAGTCATAAATGCGATACGCTTCAGTGAAAGGAGGTTAGTAATCAACATCACATATGGCTACATATTGGAGCTGGTCTTCCTTGATGTCTTTTTATTTATGGTCCTCTTTGGTGTATTTTATTTATATATGTGCTGCGGTAGCGTTGTCGCCTCACAGTAAGACGTTGTGCCTTTCGATTCTCAGCTAAAGCGTCTTCTGTGTGGAGACGTGCGTGAATGGGCGTACCTTCATTGAAGGTTGTGCGTCAGAGCTGGCAACTCGGTACGTAAAAATCTACTGCCAATCATTAGCGGACTGGAGTTCCGCTGTGGCGACCCCTAACCAGGAAAAGCCAAAAGACACAACAACAACTTATGTATTTGCTGAGCTTGTAAATCAGGTAAGCAGGCTGATCCAAGGAATCTCCTCAGCCACAGCTCAGGCCACTGTGGCAAATAAAATGCATCCATAAATATAAAATCATGCAAGTAAGATGCATGCCTATTAAATACAAACAGTGCAGAATAGCAGTAATAAGAGCATATCAGTCATGTCATACAAAGAATAGCAGATATATATTTACACGCGCACACACACACACACACACACACATATATATATATATATACACACACACACACACACACACACACACATATATATATATATATACACACACACATATATATATATATATATATATATATATATATATATATATATATATATATAAAAATTATGTACATAATTGCCACATGCAAAATCAAGCAGATTGAAAATAGTTGCTCTTGTTTGCCATCAGAGGCTCTGTTTATAGTTATTTAGGTGATTTTTTTTAAGGGTTTGGAAAGAAAGTTTGCATTTTTGTGCAAGACACAGAAAGGACATGTGGACAGAAGGTAGGGTAGGGGCTCATAAGCAGAACAGGTAAGAAGTATTCCAGCTTAGATAATGCAGAGTAAACCAGCGCCAAAGTAATGCACAAAGAAAACAAACAAGGAAAAGGTTTACAGCATTATAATGCCAGCTTCTGAGGGACCAGCCTAGAATTAGTCCATTCCAGTAACCTTGAAACAGACAAATAATTGTAAAAGGCTGCTTACTGAATCATCTTTGTACCCGGAGAGATAGCACCCATTTAAATGACTTATTATCAGTGGTGTAGCAGCCATGGTTATTCTAATCCACCAAGTACTTTTTTTCTTAGTATCTGTGAAAAAACATAGGAGTTTATAGAAGCTGTAATATAGTTATAACTAATGTAATGCTTACAACATGGATTTGTACACCTCTTACTTGAAACCGGGATCATTCACCTGATAGATGTAGTGTAGCAGACAGCATTTGGAGAGTGTCCGTGGGGCAGGAGGCAGCAATGTGGGGTTATGTTCCTAGCTGTTCCTCCTTTGTACACAACATTGTTGAAACTTTTGGATTGATGTATGTCTTTCTACAAATTTCATCTCCTCATACAAGGAACAGAAACAGACTTTGTGGATACCTAAAATGTTGCACTGTTCACACCAGAATCCACATTAAAGGGAATGCAGGACCTTAGTATGTACTTTCTGGAGGAGAGGGAAGAGCACAACAGGACTGCTCTGGCATCTGATGGATTTCCACAGTGTTTGAGGTGGTTAATAGTTGTAGTAATATATGCAAAACAGGTGTGGAGAGCAACAAAGTAGACTTACATGGTGACAGTCTAGAATGAGGAAGCAATTTATGTTTTCCTAACAATAGATAGTTTAGATCTTTCTTCTTGAAGGGGTAATGAGGGTAAAAGGAGTAACAGACCTAAAGAATGAATGGGGCAGATACAAAGCAGTTTGTGTGTGTGTGTGTGTGGGGGGGGGGGGGTATATAAAATGCTGGATGCATGTGACCATCATCTGACCAGACAGGTAGGGAAAGGAGCAGCATTTGTTCTTATTTACTCTCAAACACTCTCTTTATGTTCAGAGATTTACTAGAAGAGAAACTTAGCTGTAAAAAAATATGTGCTGTAATAAGTTATAACATCTGGAGCATTGTATTTATTAAGACAGATGCTAATTTTCAGAGATGGCATTTAAAGATGTATTAAATGAGCTCTCACTGTAAAATGTAAATCGAGTGCAAGATTCAGCCATCAGCATTGAATTATGACTCCTGTAATTAGTTCCAGATGAGAGTTTCTCTGACGAGGAATGTGGAGTTCATTGATATCTACAGCTGGGAGTCAGTTTTAATATTAAATCACTCCTGAATGAATGAATGAATGAATGAATGAATTAATTAATTAATAAATAAATAAATGCAGACAGGCAGAGCATTATTGGCAAAATGCTGCAATTGCTATAGTTGCAGAATCTTGCTTACTTTTCCTTTCTGCAGCAGTTTGTCAAGAATTAAGTGTAAAGGACTGCATGTGCACTCATTGGTCTTTCATTTACCATAATGGCAAAATGTTGGCAAAAAAAGTACTCCAGTAGTGAAAACATAAATAGTCATGTGAAAAGTATAGTAAAATACATAGGGTAAAATGTATGCAACTGTAGTTATCCTTTCAGTATGCTTGATTAATCTTTCCTGGAATTATGACTGCTTTGACTATACCTTTCTCTCATTCTGGAACTGTGGCCCTGACATACATTCCTGTAATGTATAGCCGAGCCATTGACTGCTTTGTTCCATTGCTCTACTTTCTTGTTTCATGCTATTTAAAGGAAATTTATTGATTGCTGGAACAAAGCAGTTACTATGTTTCCTTTTCTCTTGTGCAGTTTCCAAGATGGGGTTGTTTCCATCTTATGGCTATCCTTTAACCACTTGCACTCCTTTATTGTGTTATTTTAGTTTTTCTGTACTTTCCTTACCTCTGCAGGGTGGTTTATTCTTCTTAAGTATTGTTTTCATCATTGGTGAACTTACTGTGCTCTTCTGTTTCTGCCTGAAGACTAATTCTTGATATGCTAACAAGAGGGTACATTTCATTACTGTTCACCTTCAGTCTCCTTTGCTTTCCTGTCTGCATTGTATGTTGGCCTGGGACAGGACACAACACATACATGTGTTTATATCATGAGCTGGCCTGCATGAGCAGAACACAGAGGATTATGAGCGGGTCACCAATCCTAACTTATTTATGTGTTCAAGACTTACATGCCAAGAAATTCACCTCGAGAGTAAAGCTGGATATCCATGCCAAGAACACATGATTCTTTGTAGTGCTTAGAGCTTTATCTGTTCCATGTACGACTAGTTACAGGAAGAAAGAAGAAAAACAAGCGCTGTTTTTGTCAGCTTTCAAAGCTGTAAAGCACTTGGCAGGCACTGTTAGAAAGGCAGTGTAAAAATGCCTCGTATATTTACACTCACCTTGCCATGTCTCTTATCTGTCCTGATTTTTGTCTCATATGGTTGGTCTGTTCCTCATAAATTATGTGGTTTTCAGACAAATTACTGAGGATTGAATTCGTAAAATAATGACACATATTTGAGTTTCAGACTTCTTATCCTTCAGAAAATGCAAGTAAACACAAATCCTGTTATTCTAATAGCTCTCAAGTTTATAATAGGAAGTCAGGGGCGTTGCTGGCACAGAGAGTACACAGAAGCAAATCTTTTATTCCTCTGCTCTTGTTTGCTTGTCAGTGCTACCAGATTTGACTTGTTAGCATGAGACTCAACCTTAACAACTTAAGCAGGGGGTGCTTAACGTTTGTAATAGTCGGGTTTCACACTGCAGTAGCACTTAACTGATTTGTCTTTTTCCAAATGTCGGAGCATAAGCATTCTGCTCCATGCAGCTGCAGGACATAAACTTATCAGTACTTTGATGTGCCAGGTAACACAAAGGTGTGTTGTACTCAATTTTCTTTCAGCCTTCTCAATGGCTTTACTTGTTTATAAGAAGGTTACAGTAATGTACCTAGTACTGTTTCGTGGTTTTACTGCACCTTTATCATTCTTTACATATTTTGAGTAGTTTGAATATGCATTCAATATAATGTTGGCATCAGTCATTAATAACAGAACTGCTAGAAATGTATGTCTCATCAGTTTTCCAAACTTGACTATTGAAAACTGGTTTCTCATTCTTTCCATTGAAAACTGATAACTGCATAGCAGGCATGATGTTAAAGCAATTGTCCTATTTCTGATAATTGCAGAGTTCTGCGTGGTGCTTATGCAAGGCAGTCAAAACAGTGTATATTAGAGAGGAGGGAAGCTTGATTAGAAAGGTCAGCATTCTTTTTGTAAAATATTAACATGAGATTTTTTTTCAACTAAAGCTGCATTAACTTTTTCACTCCTGGCAGAGACTGAAAGTCACAGGTCTTGACTCCCACATAGTTCTGATGGTTCATTTTGAGTCATTTCTCACAAAAACAAGTTACAAACTATAGCTCAAATAGATATATCTTGCATAACTGTGTGGCTTTTCAACAGCAACTCATCTTTATATAGGTAATGTGAAATACTTTCCAAGCTGAAATCTTGGTTTAAGCACGCTTTGTCATGTATTACCGTTGCTGTAATACTCCCTTTTTCAACTCACCCTCCTACCCTGACTTTCATTTCCTTCAGTGTTTTATTGTTTTAACATATTTTATTTTTGCTGATACTGACATATTAATTCACTCACTTGTCCCACCTTTGTTTCCCCTTTTATTTTTTAATCTTCCCTTTCAGAACCACCTTTTATGTTGTATTTTCCGATAAAAGTTAAACTTCTGCTTGTATGTACCTGCTGTATTGTATCTAATTTATCATTGCTTCACCTGTTTTTTTTTCTGGCTATTCAGATTTTGAGATAGTTAAAGAAACAAGCAAATTATGTCTATTATAGCATACAGTTGCATATAAACAACACCAACAATCAGTCAGTATAGTTTACAGAGTTAAGAATCACCAATAGGTTTATTTGGCATCATCTGCACCTTCAATCAATGCCATGTGGTAGTTTCCACGTTACTCCATTTGTGCAGAATTAATGAATATGAAACTGGTGTATATTTGCATACCTACTGACATAAGTAATTTAATGTTTTTCACATGTATTAATAAGCATATCTATATACACACGCATGCATGCACACACTTTTTGTTAACAGCATAGGTGGGACTGATGATTACATTCAGTATGTTGTAACTTCACCATTTTTTGGTAAGATAAAGGAATATATGAAAGTGTTTCATAAATTTTGAGAAAGAAATGTTAATGTCTGAGCCACTGGACGTGTTATACAGTATTTGTATCATTTTGTTGTCCTAGCTTGACCTTTCACAAGATGATGGTTACTAATACGTAGCTCACCAGCTTGTATAAATATTAATGGCAATGTTAAACTATTCTACATATTAATAACCTGTGATAAACTGATGTTTTATATTTAACACAGTACATTCCACATAGGTGCATCAGTTATCATTTTATTTTTCAAAACTATTACTTTTCCCATGATGTCCCTATGTCATTTTGTAGCATGCTTTGTTTTTCTTTCTCAAAAGTGTTACTTTTCCCATGATGTCCCTATGTCATTTGTAGCATGCTTTGTTTTTCTTTCTCAAAAGTGTTACTTTTCCCATGATGTCCCTATGTCATTTGTAGCATGCATTGTTATAGCAGTTCACTGTGAATAAGGAAATATTGCAAATTTGTAATACATAACTTGCCAAGTTACAGAAAGGTATTACAGATATAAAAATATTGCATATTTTCATAATTTATTTTTTCATATGTAACATTTGTGACGTAACAGTAAGAAAATACAGATTAAAAGCACTAATAAATACAGTTATAGTGTGATTTATGCTCTTTTTGCAATAGAGCATCACTACTTCAAAACCTCAACATAATTTTGAATTTAAATTGGAAATATAGAAAAAAAATCTTTACATGTAACTCTGGGCATTAAGTAGCGCTACATGCAACTAGATGTACAAGAATGAATGTGTAAAAGGCCAACCTGTTGAAGACTGCAGGATTTGTGAAAATTAAATTTTTGGAGCACAAACAAGTAAGTTCAGTTTGTTTTACTGCAGTAGGCCATAGCCAGTGAAATTGTTTTTTCCAGTTAATAAAAAGCCTACCAGGTAGCTGTTTGTAAATTGCATTAATGTGTAAAGACATTTATCACTGCAAACCAGATGGCATGGCATAATAGAATTATGATGAACATTCCATTGTGGCATACTTTGCCCTTCATCTGTTCTGTAAATGGTGCAACGTTGCAGTACTGGGGCAACTCTGATAAACTAAAAGCCCTGAGTGTGATCTCTCCTTAGCCTTCTGTGATGTGAATGACCTTTGACCTTACACTCAGTGAGCTCTGCCTCTTAGCACAAGGTGTGATAAAGCAAACATCTGATCTACAGACCTAAAGTTATACCACCATACAAATTCCTGTCCCATTGTATCCCCAATTTCTGGAATAGACTTTTGTTTTACTTATCAAGCGCAGTACTTCCCTAGCAATCTTTAAAAACAGTCTGGATGACTGGATGGTTGATCTCAAATTTTCACCAGGGATATATGGGAAACATCTCCTTAATGGGCACCTACCGATATTTGGTTTTATGATTGAGCTTCTTGATGGTCTCATTGCCTTCAAGCTTAGTAAGAACTTACAAATCTGTATAGGAATGCTACAGACCAATTTTTACAAGACTTCCTGTTCTGCAAAAAAAAAAAAAAATCCAGTAAAGTGAATTATTGCATCGTAGTAAGAATGCATACAAAACAGGATCTGAACTTATCACTTCCAGTGATGAGTTATAAGATGCCAGCTAGTCTGTTGTTCTTTTATTATCACCAAAACGTACTGTCCTGTATATTTCCTTTGATACATGTTGATACATGTTGATACATGTTGATATAGTGTTGCTTGTTCGTCTCTAACACGTATGACAAGAAGGCTTGGGGTTTCGTTCAGATACTTTAATACATACAAACAGATCAGGATGGATAGCAGCATCTTTAAATATGAACAGACTAGTTAGCAAACAGAGCTTACATACATAAATGCTTACATCTCAACAGCTTACTACAAAATGGCAGTCAGGCTCGCACATACTCAGTATTTATACACTTGTGTAAGTCCCTGGATAGTTTCATAAAAGTATACACACACATATTGATCTACAGTATAGGTTGTCTGCATTCTCCACTTTCTAACTCCTTTCCATGCTGTTTGTCCCACCTTTGCCAGATTGGAACATACATACATACGTGACAATTACCAGACACACACGTCTTGCTGACTCAGTGGTTACATATCCCATGTTGCCTCAGTGAGACGGTTAGCAGATGCACAGGCTCCTCATCCTTTACTTTCCTGTGGGCCACATGCCACAGTATTTCATCTCACCTTTTAAGGCAATTTCCCTTTAGTAATTAACATTACTTAACATTAACATAGTAGGAGAATTGGTCATAAGAAGAGGGCTGCTTTAGGCATAAACGCTGCTGCTGCAATGTGGAATGGAAGACTGTAGGGGTGCTGTGCTTGACACTAGCCTTTATTATTTCATTAACAAGAAAGAACTGTGAGAGAAAGTGTTGCAGGTCTTAACATTTTGTGATACAGTTCCAAGAGGAGACTAGCTTAGGTACAGGCATTTATTTATATATCTGCTTGTTGACAGCATAGGTGGGTTGATACATAGGACCTTTTTCAGCCATGATTGAGGCTGTATGCAGTATTAGTGTACAGGAAATAAGCATAACATAGATATATTTTAAACAAGAATCATCTTTATTAAATTATCACTTATGACATAGGCAGTCATACATTTATATAAATGAAAACAAACCATATTGACTTAATCCAACTGCAAGCATTTTACATCAGAAAACATATTGACGTAATCCTAGTTGCAAACATTATACATCACTTCTAATCTACCTAGTCATTATCAGTCAAACATTACATAGCTTATTCAAGTCCTGCCTTCTTTTAAACTTCATTTCTCCCCTGTATGTATTGTTCTGACAGTTCCTATTTTTTCCTATGTAATTTGCTCCTACCCTTTTTTAAAGATCTCAGTTCCAGTTGTTTTATGTCTGTTACTATATTTGCTACTTCTTGTAAAGTTGGTTTAGACTTTGATTTCCATTTTCTAGTAATTGCTTTTTTGGCAGCCACCATAATTAGCCTAAGCAAGGCTTTACTATGTCTAAGCAATTCCAATTCTGTATCATAGCTTAGAAAAATCATTTCCCTAGTTACACGTATGTGCTCATCCAGTATTGCCAACAGAATAGTCTGTAGGGAATCTTTTAAGTTTGCCAACTCATTACACTTCCAGAAAATATGTTCTCAATTACCTGTTTCTTCCCCATCACACCTCCAGCATTTTCTGTTTACCTGAGGAAAAATTATCTGGAGTCTACCTGGAGCATAAAAATATCTGTGTAAAGATTTATATATATATATATATATATATATATATATATATATATCTACACCCCATTGTTGTTTCTTTTATGAATTGCTTATCCAACCTGTTCTCACAATCCTTTCTAACCTCCTGTGATTGATTGTTATAGTTATCATGCAATATTTTATATGCTCTGCTAATTATTCCTTTTTTAAGGGCAGCTTCTGTTCTAGATACTATTAAAACCCTACCAGTGCTGCTCTTTTGTTTAGGACTGCCATATTTCTTACTCTTTACCTATACTCTGATATCAATCCTTGATAGGGAAGGTAATCTCTAACCTGCAGTCCAAATAAATTCTTGGCATCTTCCCATTCTGTTACCTTTCCTTCTTTAGTTATTTGCTCCTGATACCTTGGCTTCTTTGCCAGTTTTCTCCAGTAAATTCCGGCCCCCCACTCTTGCCTGTTGTCTGTATCCCTAATTGCAGTCATCCCTATTGGCAGAATATCCTTTCTGCATCCCCATGTTGACTTAGATTACTTCCTGCTACTTTATGAATATAATATTCTGTATGATTATTGTTATTCTCCTTAAAGATCTGCATCCAAAATCCCAGTCTCTCCTTGTTTCTTGAGCTTCCCCCTGGTTCCTCATCATCTCTTTCCACTTTGAATTATAGTTTTCTGCGTGCGCTATGTATAGGAGCTTTAACTTTGTTGCTCTGAAATACCCCTTTAAATCAGGTAATCCCAGTCTGCCTTTTCCTATTGGAAGAATCAGCTCATCCCACTTGATTGTTGCGGTCTTTCCCTCCCAGGTAAAATCCTTCAGCTGTTTATTAATTGCTATCCACAACTTCTCTGGTTGATAAAAATATACCTGACTTGTGTATAAGCCTTTAGGGACTAAAAACATTTTAACTGTTTGTACCTTGCTATCCATATCCATATGAGAGTTTCCAGTTTCTCACTTTTTGTATTATCTTTTGTTTAGTCTCTTCCCACATATTGTTAGCTGCCTCACAGGAGTCATTTGTAATCCATACTCCTAAATGCTTCATTTTATCATGTCCCCATAAATATGGATATTGCTGAACCAGTTTGTGTGTGGGTACATCATTTACTGCTGTTGCATTTCTTTTAGTTTCATTAATTTTGTATCCTGAAAAGATTTAAAAGTGTCTCAAAATGTTCCACAATACTGTAATGTCCTTTTTTGGTTTTGTCAGGTATAAAATAATATCATCTGCAGATAAAGCCTGCTTTTCTTGACTACCATACTAATTATATCCTTGAATTTCTGAGTCCCTTATTTTCTTTGCCAGTGGTTCTAAATATAAATCAAACAGCGAAGGGGAAAGAGGGCTCCCCTTCCTCTGGTTCTTCTGCTTAAGCAGAAATTACCAGAGAGGACCCCACACACTTTAATTTTCTCCTTCTCTGATCCCTCATATATCCTCCTAATCCTCCTAATCAACCTTATAATTATTTTCAGGAAATGCAAATGCTTCCATTGCCCTGCTCATAAAGTCCCAGATTACTCTGTCAAATGCTTTCTCTGCATCAAGACTCACCAACAACAGTATAGTTTCTTACATCCTCTTTCCCTCTGGATCATCACTGTTCTGTTAATGTTGCCTCCCCTCCACAAAACCACACTGATCCAAATCTATCAATTTTGGGGTTTATAAAGATAAACACTTCATAATCATGATTTAGTATTGAAATGGGCCCGTATGAAGCTGGATCTGATGGACCTTTACACGCTTTAGGTATTACCATTAGCACTGCCTTCTTCCATGATGCTGGTACTTCTCCTCTTCTTAAAATACTGTTAAACAAAACCTTCCATATCTTTACAGTTTTTTCGTCCAGGCTTCCAAACTTCCACAGGAATACCATCTATTCCTGGTGACTTTTCTGTAGACTGTTTATACATCATTATTTTGTCTCATCTCCTCCTATCCTGACTGTTATTAAATGAGCCTCAACTACCTCTAACCTTGGTATATTTAATTCTTCCATAAACACATCCATTTGCACCTTTTCTTGATTTCCATATTTCTCTGCTTTATACAGACTTTTGTAGCATTTCCGAAATATTTCTGATACGTCTACAAGATTTCTTGTTACCTTCCTTGTTATAGGATCCCTAAGCTTAGCAACAGCCCTTTCTACTTTCTGTTGCCTGAGTCATCATACTAAAAGTTTTTGTGCTGTAAAGTTATTATCAAAAAATAGTTACTTAACAGCAATCTTTCTAGACTCATGCATATTATCGAGGTAATCCCTTATTGTCTGTTTAGCATTCTGTAGTTCTTCTTCTTCTGTGAGATTCCCCCTATTCTGCAATACTTTAACCTTTGTCAGCCCCTGTAAATAATTCTTATTTCTTAACCATATCTCTCTTTCTTTTATTTGCACCTTATTTTTAAACTCCAGTTTAATTTTATCCCAACTCCCTAGCTATTTTTTAAAATAAATTTCTATCTTCTCTAATAGCTCCTGAATAATTTCCACTACCTTCTTCTTTCAGCTGCTCCTGTTAGGGTTGCCACAGCGGATCATCTGTTTCCGTTTCTTCCTGTCCTCTGCATCTTGCTCTGTCACACCAACCACCTGCATGTCCTCTCTCACCACATCGATAAACCTTATCTTAGGCCTTCCTCTTTTTCTGTTACCTGGCAGCTTCATCCTTAGCATCTTTTTCCCAATATACTCTGCATCCCTCCTCAGCACATGTCCAAATCAATGTAATCTTGCCTCTCTGGCTTTGTCTTCAAACCTTCCAACCTGGGCTGACCCTCTAATATACTTATTCCTAATCCTGTCCTCCCTCATCACACCCAGTGCAAATCTTAACATCTTTAACTCTGCCATGTCCAGCTCTGACTCCTGCCTTTTTGTCAATGCCACTGTCTCCAACCCATATAACATAGCTGGTCTCACTACCCTCTTGTAGACCTTCCCCTTTCACTCTTACTGGTACTTGTCTGTCACAAATCACTCCTGACACTCTTCTCCACCCACTCCATCCTGCCTGTACTCTCTTCTTCACCTCTCTTCCACACTCACCATTACTCTGAACTGTTGATCCCAAGTATTTAAACTCATATACCTTTGCCACCTGTACTCCCTGCATCCTCACCATTCCTCTATCCACCCACTCCATCCTGCCTGTACTCTCTTCTCCACCTCTCTTCCACACTCGCCATTACTCTGAACTGTTGATCCCAAGGAATAATTTCCACTACCCATTTCTTAAATTCCTCTCTTTTCAACAGATAGGTGAGAAAGCACCAATGTCTTATTTTTATTTCATTTCCCTGTGTTTTTATTTTAGTTGTTATTGGTGCATGATCTGAGACAGTTATTGGGTGCATATCAAGACCGTCAATTAAATGCACATGGACCTGTGAAATGTAGATTCTGTCTAGCCTAGCTCAGTTTTTTGTATCTTCGGGAATAATATGTAAATTCACTCCGAACTCCTAGTATTGAAATCACATCTTCCATGCCAAACATTTTCATAAATTTCTTCAAATGTGCACCATCCTTTGTTATGCTGTCCTTTTTGGGCCCCACAGACACATCTTCACTGCTGCAAGTCAAATTCCAGTCCCCACCTATAAGTAATATTCCTTACTGAAAGCTGATTATTTCTCCCAGAATTTTCTTAAGATCTTTTATAGCAGTTTTAAGTGGAATATAAATGTAGACCAATGTAATCCTCCTCCCTTGCCAGTAGCCCCTTTGTACTATAAATCTACCATTATTATCTTTTTTTTTTATCCTCTTCTATCATTATTGGAACACCTCTTGCAATTAATATAAGTACTTCTCTTTTTCTTTGTCCCAGGTATTCCCCTGAATAACCATTCTGAAAACCTTTCTTTATTAAATTCACATGTACATTTCTTTCCAAGTATGTTTCCTGTAGCATAGTAATTTGCACTCTACATTTCTTAATATGGTTCACTATTCTTTCTTTTTTGTATTTATCTGTGAGACCATTGACATTTCAAGACATTTCAGAAAGCATCATTGTATTAAAAAAGTTATTATTCCCACATTTTAAGTACAACAGCTTTTTAGTTAAGTGTCTAGTTCCAGCTTTTGTGTTACCTGTGTATACTGTTTGGCAGGTTGAACTTTTATACAGTTGTTTCTTATCATATCCATTTGAGCCTATGCCACATCTTACAAAATGTTTTGTTTTTTTGAAAGACCTCAAACGAAAAAACAAACACCCCCCAATTCCCCTTAAAACATATTAATTTAATACTAACATACAAAACTGTGTAAATCTTCAAATATTGAAGTTTTACCCTCCTAACAGGAACAAATTTCCCAAAATGACAGCCACACTCACAGACTCGAGTAACCTAAAAGAAAGGTTATCCATACCAGGACGTGTGGTGCAGCCTGTGCTTCTACTATGTGTTGTCTGTTTTTTTTTTTCTTATCTTTTTCTTATCTTTACAGCTCTCTCAGACTGGAAAACACCTGAGTACTTTCAGAGAACATTATCTCTTAGCAAATGTCTCTTTTTTTTCTAGCCAATTTCTCTTTATCAGATTGTCTCCATGGAGATATCAGGACCAGATAAAGAGTTACTACTATGCATACATTTATTTGATAGGAAAAGGCCTTATAATATTCAATATTCTTTTTCATTTACTTGCTTTCTCTTAAAAATTGTTACTAGATCAAACTAGAGGCCTTACTCCAGTCATCCCCCATGCAAGAATGAGAAAAAGTGCTTTAATTTTTCTTTTGTCATGCTCTGTTAAACAGACTTAATTTCTTAACACTGAATAAGGAGAAGAGAGAAGAAGGGAGAAAGAAAAAAAAAACAGGAGCACCTGTTTACAATAGTATCCATATTACACTTAAAAACAACTGAGAAAACTTTACAGCATGCAAAGAAAATCAAACAGTATAAAAATAGTACTATTAAGAAAAACATTTATTTACAGTTAACCTTCTCCCTCATATTCCACTCCACTAAGTATTTTTCTGAACATTAATGACATGAAGTAAGGCATATATTTTAGAGTCCCTAAAAAGTCTAACAAAGTCCAAAACAAAGTCCAATATTCCAGATTTTCTTGTTCTGTCATATTTCACAAATATAATTATTGTTTTATAATACCACATTTGTCAATTTCCAAGTTACTGGTTTTATTCCCTTTCATCTCCATTTCCCAAATCCTGTCTCTGTTTCATTTTCAAAGTACCCTTGATTCTTCTAGCCAACTCTCATGCTCCCTTCCTTCTCTCCAGCATTTTCCACTGAAACATTGGAAAAGGTTTCACTGGCACAGTCTCTCTGTGATCTTTATTACCAGAAGAACAAGAAGCTGATTCTCCTTCTGTTTCACAGCTCACCTTTTGTTGGACAAAGTTTTGTATTTCCTCCTTAGCATGTACTTCATCAAAAAAGTATTTTATCCCTTCAGGGATATTTTGAATAGCACACCTGCTTCTTGACATTCTCTGAATAGCGGAATAAATGTACTCCTCTTCTGTTGATGTACAGTGAGTAATCATTCACCTTAAGCACTCTGGTGTCTCCAACTTTTAGTACTTTTGTCCTTCTGTCACAGTTTTATTTTTCAGAATCAACTCCTCCTGGTGGTAGCAGTACATCTTTACTATTAAAGGTCTAGTTTGCTTTTTCATGGCCAGGTTTGGAGCATACACACAATGTGCCCTTTCATTTAACAGCTCCCACTGGAAAATACCAGTCTAGTTGCTCATTTGTGCTTTCATAAAATTAATACAGTCTGTTCTTCCAGCTTCTCTGGTACAGCTGAAAATCTCAGGTTTGCCCTACATGCTCTGTCTTCTAATTCTATTATTTTTAAAACATTTGTTCTTGAACAGTCTCATAGTCAACCAGCCTTTTCATCATTTCGTCCTCTGATTTTTGCAGTTGTATCACCATGTCTGAATATCTGTTTAAAGCTTCTTCCATTTTTTCCAGCCTTTTGTTGTTTGAGTTGATATACTCCATCAGTGCTTTTTTTTATTTTAACCAGGTCTGTGTGCAGCTGTATTATGCTTTCCTTTAGGTTACTAGAAGTCATGTCTGGAGCTTGCACTACTTTTTTGCAGTCATTGTTTTTTCCTCACCTTTTGTAGCTGACTTTCCTTCAGGTCCTCTTTATTTCTTTTTTTCCTGGCATCCAGACAGTGTACTTACTAACCAGTTACTGACATTTATCCAGAAACACAAAAGTCCACTGTCCTTCTCTGCTGAGTTTCTGTTTTCACAGTGGGAGAGCTAGAATTAAGGTGTTACTCAATGTGCAGCCATCTTGGAAGTCAAAAAATGCACAATATTAGTTTTTTAAATATATATGAAGTTGTGAATATGATAGACGTTATAGTTAGACATATAAAATAATATAGAATTATAAAAATTTAATTGGTGTAAACAGAAGAATAAAATGTTGTTGTGTCTTTCGGCTTTTCCCGGTTAGGGGTCGCCACAGCGGAACTCCGGTCCGCTAATGATTGGTAGTTGATTTTTACGTGCCAAGTTACCAGCCCTGATGCACAACCTTCAACGAAGGTATGCCCATTCATGCATGTCTCCACGCAGAAGATGCTCTAGCTGAGAATCAAACCGGACAGTGTCTTACTGTGAGGCGACCACGCTACCGCAGCACCACCACCGCGGAAACAGAAGAATAAAATAATTTGCATTATTTTTCATCAGTACCTGAATAGCAACTATCTAGAAAAAACTGTTGTAAAAGCAGCAGTTGTAACAAGCATACTTTGCCATATATATATATATATATATATATATATATATATATATGTGTGTGTGTGTGTGTGTATATATATATATATATATATATATATATATATATATATTGGGTGTTCTGCAATTTGAGGTAAAGTCACTTATGGCAAATCCTGACACAGAAGACCCCCTTCTTTCTTTGTTTTCTTCATGTGGCTTTGCTTATGTTGCACACTGGTAAATGTGAGAGGAAAGCTGTTTACAGAAGCCATGGCAAACATTGCCTGTTGGGGATAAAGTGGTTTCTTCTGGGTCTAGTTTCACTGTAAGTGGTTTTCAGTGTATTGAATGTTGCCAAGTTTTAGGGGAAATGTGTATAATACATATGTACATATATACACAGATACAGACACACACACACATATTTGGGGGGGTCTGGTAAGTGATCCATAAAATATTTTGTACTTCAGGTTTAGAGATAAGTTCTGTGATGATTAGTAAAGCCAAGAAAAGTCAAAATGTGTAGGTTTTAAGATGTAATTGAAATATGAGGATATTTTTGCTAATGCTAACATTTCACCACGTATGTTGTGTAACTTTGAGGTAACCCATAAAGTAGCTGAAATTTGTAAAGCCTTGCCTCCTACAATTGTAAGAAAAGTAGCTTTGAAACATTTGTTAACAGTAGTAAAGTTGAAGGTTCTTAAGAGCTGTGGCATGAACCATTAGTCTCTTAGTTAACATTGCAATGTTTTTCAGAGGAGATCTTTACTGCAGTGCATTTAAGTCATTAAGTCTAACCACTAATGCAAGTAAAATAATCAACAGTTACTGTAATGAATATAAAAATATAAATTCAGAGCATAAAAGCAAAGCTAAAATGAGACTGGAGGCCAAATCACTTCTTATATGCAAGGCCTAGCAAGTGGGATTTGTGAGACTGTTTAAATCTGGTGAGTGTCGGGGACATTGTTAGCCAACTTATTAAAAGATTCCAAAAGTGCAACCCCCAAAATGCAAATGAACATTCCTCAGAAGACTCACAAAGAATCCCTGGAATTCTAGCTGCCCAAGGAGGAAGAGCGTGAGACACATTTGGGTCAGTACAGTTGTTCCTTAAGCTAAGAAGGATCCAGAAGGAGGATTAGGAGTATGACCTCTAAATAAAAAAAATAAGAGAGAACTTTGCACTCTAGCTGAAGAAATTTCCTTCTCCAGTTTTGACTTGTATATCTATAGTTCACTGACATTACATTTCCTGAAAATCAAGTCCCTGAGTTAAAAGACACCGGAATAGAAATTGCCAGTTTTCCATAGGAAATTACTGTTAGTGTAGTTTTTGTGTGTGCATTCCTTCATTTTGAGAGATTTCTTCCTTTTTTAATATACATTTCTTTGCCTCCCACGCATGCCAGTTGTCTGGGTTTCCCCAATTAGATGTGAGACTATTTATTCTCTAGTTTTGGGAATCTGCCCCAGTCCACAGGGTGAGAGCTGTCTGGTGGTTTGAGCCTCATTCAAGCAGCAAAGAGGGATGATTGTGTCCTTGCTGGCATTTTAGCACTAAGGAGATTTACTTATTATTACCCCATCCCCTGGAGTGGCATGTGACCCCACATCACTGCTGAAACAACATTGCCTTCCCTACACAAGTGCACACTCCCATACATTTGTACAATGAAGGCCATTGTATATCAGTGGCTTGGTGCACCACACACCTATCCCCAGGTCGCAGGCACTTCCTTCTTCCGAATGGTTGCAACAGTTTGCAGTCAGCTGTGTCCATCCTGTGTGCCAGCTGAGTCAACCCTATACTGATGTTATCAGACGGAAACAAAGTCTTTCAAACAGTTCTCATCTTGTGATCTGCACGCCAGGAATCTGTACGATAAATGGAACAAAATTATAATGATCTATGTTTTATAAAATTTAAGAAGAATGGTAACATGGGCATTAGATTCTTCACAATAGTCCATGTCGGCAAAATTACTGTAGTGGAGATTTTGTTTTTAACTATTAAGTTCAGTAAGCAATCCTAGATGCCTCAGGACCTGCCCTGCAAATGAGTGAGACTTACTGGCCAATAATCTCTTCTCCACCCCAGACAGAAGTGGGGACCACTTAGTGATGTAGTGTTGCCCCGTCGTGTAAACAGGGGGAATACACTGCTAGGCGTTCTCTGCAAAATGCACAATTACAAGTGTTTTACAAATAGTATGTGTTGGGCCGTTCACCTGCATGGAACCTATCTTGTCAGCATTACATGTGGGCAGCCGTACACCCTGGTGATGAGTTGCATATTCTTTGTTTCTCCCAGGCATGTGCTGTGATCCTTCCATATGCATTTTAGATTTCATCTCTGTTTGATTCACAAGTGAATTGTTCTGTATGCACACCAGAAAAGGGTTACTGTGTCAAACCTTTTAAACCAGCAATAGATTTTAAATTCTTAAAAGACAAGTATGTTTAAGCCCAGCAAGTTATTTTCATAGCTGTTGACCGTAGTTAAGGTCGCACACTTCTTTTTGCTTGGAAACCAGCTGTAAGGTGACTTTTCAAGTCAACGGAAAACTGAAATGCCAAATTTAAAACTTGATTTAACTTTGTTTTATACACCTTGCTAATATTTTTCCGATTATGCTAGCAATGTTATCAGTGCTGTCAAAGTTAACAAAAGAACTACATTTTACTGTTTTAAAACAAATGCCAAAGAATTTTCTTTTATGAGCTTCAGCCAGGTACAAAGAGCATACAACACCCCTGTGCTGTAATTAATCTCACTTGAGTACACGGCCTTTTAAATATTTGACATTTTATTGCAAGTTACTTTGTAATTCATCAAAGTAAATGGTTGATGGCTGGGACTGGAACTTAAATATCTCATTTGTCAGTGACAGAAAAGTATTAAATTACAACTTTACTGTTACTTAGTAAAAAGAAATTCAGGTACAAGCATGATTTTTCTTGAAAGCTTGGCATATTAATCACAACTGAAATATATTTTATACAGCTTAGCAGATTGCTGGGAGTATTGACCGCTTAATTATTGACATTTAATGTATTTATAATGTCTGTTTTATTTCAGTGTTTTACATAATTTGCATTATTGATCTGTGTTATCTTCTTGTAATGTTATTGACTACTAAGTGTCAATACTCTATTGCCTTTGTCACTTTTTGGCATGAGTCCTGACTAAAAAGGGCATCTGGACCAGTTCACTTACTGGTGAACAAACAAAAAAAAATCAAAATAAATATTTCAGCAATGGATTTATCTGGAATAACACATTTGGATTTTTTTTTCAATTTTCTGTCTTAGAGACATTTGCACAGCCCCCGCTCTAAGGAAACAAGTACAGATTTCACTTTAAAATACTGGGCAAGAAGCAACATCTAGATCAAGAGAGGTCATTGTGCCCCTCTACTCATCACTTATCAGGCCCATAATTGAGTACAATGCCCCGTTTGGGATGTACCTTACCCGACACCTTCAGCAACTGGAAAGACCCCAAAAGTATCTCACCAAGAGGATCAAGGGGCTCAAACAGATGCCCTATGCAGTTCGGCTAAAGAAACTCCAGCTCTACTCAGTTGCATACTGCCTACTCAGAGGTGATCTGTGTCTGACGTATAAAGCCATGTCCAACCCAGAATTAATGGACATGCTTCACCTCAGGAAATCCAAATCCCTTAGAGCTACACGCTCCAGGGACTTGAACCTCAGCACAGAAATAAATAGGACATGCTGGAGGGACAGATTCATATCCCAGAGGCTCCCTTCACTCTGGAACAAAATCCCAGTCCATGTTAGGCAGAGCCCCTCACTGACCCTCTTCAAGAGAAATCTTGATGAGTGGATGGGAGATCGTAAGTTTACCCCTGGGATCTGTTCTGTGTCCCTGCTTGACAGAGGTACAGTAAACTAACCTTAAAAGGGCTACCTTCTGTGACCTACTATACAGAGGCACAGTCAACTAATCTAAAAGGGGTGGCGAAAGCCAAACACACTCTGGCTAGGCTTATAAATGCCCTAGGGCAGATAGCCTAGTATCAACCTATGAACCTATGAACATATTCAAATGCTTCAAACACAAGGAACTGTTTAGACAATTAAAGCCATTGGCAGACTTCTGTTATTTTTATTTTAAGTGACTTTGTAAAAGGGATCACCGAAACATAATTTGAACTTAACCTCAGCCCATCACAAATACAATTTTTAGTCTAGCACTACTAGTGGCTACT
Organism: Protopterus annectens; assembly: GCF_019279795.1. NCBI lineage: Eukaryota > Metazoa > Chordata > Ceratodontiformes > Protopteridae > Protopterus > Protopterus annectens. The sequence goes on along the minus strand of NC_056740.1, from coordinate 434,425,362 downwards.
TCCTCTTCCTTTAACCATGTTGCCAACATCTCTCTGTCTGCTTCTCAAACAATTCTGTTTTCATAGCTCAGGAATTTACATTTGAAGCATCAGCCTTTTTTAATACATTCTGCACACATTTGCACATTGACATAAAGATTTACACAAAAATGAGGCGCTTTGAACTTCAGACAATGTTAAGCATAACCATTTACTAAGAAATAGTGAGGACATTAACAGTTCCTGTTTTAGCAACAGACATTTTTTATTAGTTGGATTTTCATTTTGTATCCTGTTAGAATCCAGTTAATTCTTAGCCAAATGTCCTATTTTCTTCCAACTTTGAGTTTTTTGGGGGTATTAGTGACTTAAGAGTTTGTCTCCCCACTATCTCATTATGGTGTCCTTCCATATCACTGTTGCAGTATATTTTACATAAGGGATCGCCTACAAAGGGTTGCCCAATGTCTGGCCAGTACACCAGTGTTTTAGGAATTTATAGACATCATACATCACATGTATGCTCCTTGCACAAGGCATAGGGCATAAAGGTGACATATAGACGTACATACCTCAGAACTTTTTTGCCACCACTCCAAATGCCATCATTCATCGTTGGTCTGAAATCTCCTTCTGTGCTGGTTACCGAGCTATGTTTTAGATAAGTGCCCCATTGTTTTTTTTTCTTCTCTCCATCTATTTTTATTTTGATATGTTTACATGTCATCCAAAAAGGGAAAATGTCAGATCATCACAAGTAATCTCTCATCTATTTGGCTATTCTTACGACCATATGATATGCAGACTTCAGTTTGTCAAGTTTTTGCAACAAGACCCTACATGGTCATCTTTCCTCCTTGTCAATTTAACTAGAGAACAAATGTCAAAAACTGTTGGGCAAGGTGCTGTGGTGGAGCCTTCCCATCCAGAGGGTCAGCAGTGTGCCAAGAAAAAGTCCAAAAAACTCAGGTGTGATTCAGCTGCTTTTTGCCTCCCATTAATGTCTCTCTGAAGGCTGGTGAAAGCCCAGAGAATTGTCTGGTTCTTATTTTGTATTCCTCTGCCATGATCTTGTTGGAGGCTGGTATGGATCTGACTTCTCAGATGTCCTCAGAGGCTTTTCAAACGTCCACTTTGAATGTTGAGGGGGAAGCTCGGCTGATTATATGTGAGGGACTGAGGGAGATACTACAAATTTTAGTAAGGGAAGAGATCCCTACTATGTTGCTTGAGTGTTGGCAAGGGTCTGAACCTCCTAGGTTTTTTGGCCAGATGTCCCTCAAAAGAAAAAAACAAAAAAAGAAGAAGTATATTTCCCCTACTGCTAAAGATCCCTAACATGAAAACATTTTACTTAGGAGTTGTTTAATGCCTCAATGACCTTAAAGCCTCCTGGATGAGTTTCTGTGCCTGCTTCTCCCTGGTCATCTACATTTCTTAAGAGGCCCAGAGAACAGGAGTCCTCTTCTGAAGATTTGGATTCTGAGGAAGAGTCTTTGGCATATTCCTTTCAAATCCCTTTTCCTATGGATTATGGATCTGAGGAAGAAGATTCTATTAGTCTAGATTCTCCCTTAGAAGAACTCTGTCCTTTGGGGACACTATTTCTTGCAAGATGGAGAATTTCAAATGGGACTGTTCTCAGGGTTCAGATGTTCAAAAGAAGTATTATGAACTCCTCCATATAGACTCTGCCCTTGCTGCCCTCTTAGATACCTTTTCAGCAGCATCTGTTGTCCCTTGTTTACAGCCTTCACCCCCCAAGAAACCTGACAGATTTTCCAAGATGCCTGATGATTGTAAGTTTTTGTACAAATGTTCTTCTGCTGATCCTTCTGTAGTGTCTGCTTCTTCTGACAAACCTTCTAAACGTTTGCCTTCTACTAAACTACTTCCTTCAGATAAAGACAAAGAGAATACAGCCATGGAATGTCTAAGCAAAAAGGTCTATCCTGCTGTTACCCTGGCTTTTACAGCTAATAATTACCAGACTCATATCAGTATGTTTGAGCCCTTATTTCTCAAGCTTTTCAGGCAATTTCTGACCTCCCTGATTCAGAAGGGAAGGTCTTGGCCCTTTCTTTACTGGGTTCTTCCTCTAAAGTGGCTCACCACTGTATTAAATGTAGTTATAATGCTGATGATGCTTCCGCTGGGGATGCTGCATTTGCTTCTGTTTTAAGATGTTACTCTGCTTCGTCTTCAGCCTTTACCTGATGACATTAAGGCTAAATTTTTCTTTTTTTAGGACCCCCTCTATTTCTTTCTGTTTGCCTATATTCTGATATCAATCCTTGATAGGGAAGGCAATCTCTAACTTGCAGTCCAAATATATTCTTGGCATCTTCCCATATTATTACCTTTTCCTCTCTAATTATTTGCTCCCATATTTTTTCAAATGTTCTGAGTTTCTAATACCATGACAAGAATGGATTCCATTTCTAAGATAGGCTTAGAGTTAAAGAAAATAGTATTACGTAGAGTTAAATAAATTAGTATTACTTAGAGTTAAATAAATTAGTATTACTTAGAGTTAAAGAAATTAGTATTACTACAGTCTTTGATCTTAGGCATGAGTGCTTTTCTCAGCACCTGTAGTGCACCTAGAATAGCTTCTTTCTGCAGTTTATATGGGGTTACATGTTTTGGTAATATATTTAAATAGGACTGTAAATTATTTTTTATTTGTCCTGTTGCTCCTACTAGTGTTGGAATCGTCTGGGTATTTTTGTTATACATTGTTCTTATTTCTGCTTTCAAATTCTCATAGTTTATTACTTTGTGTCTCTCTGTATTTGAGACACTGTAATCACTTGATGTAGCAATTTCTATGATCTGTGCTACTTTTTTATTCTTTCTTGGACTAGTATAACTGATTTTCTTGCATCTCTTAACTGTTGGCATTTACTGATCCAATGTGATATAAATTTCATTATTGTCAGTATGTGGTTTGTGTTTCCAATGCTTCTCAGCTGCTGTTATGTTTATAGAATCCCCAGTGCAACAGTCTTACCACATTAATATGCCTTTCAGTCCACAGGCCCTCTGTCATGAGTACGTTGCAGGCAGCAATGAGATACGCAACTGGTTCTAGTTCTGTTTCTCCCACTTTTTGAATAGACATTGTAAACTAATGTGTACGTAGCCCACTATATTGGACCACTATTATTAGCCTTTCATCTTTCAGTTTAAATTCCCCTCTCCTTAACCATTTGCATGTCAGTCTTGGTCAATATGTGACTATTCTAAAAGCTATTCTTAGGTTCATAGGTTCATACTAGGCTATCTGCCCAAGGGCATTTATAAGCCTAGCCAGAGTGTGTTTGGCTTTTGCCACCCATTTTAAATGAATTTTGCTATGCCCTTTTTCGAGGTTAGTATACTGTGCCTCTGTCTAACAGTGACACAGAAGTGATACCTGGGGTAAACCTACGATCTCCCATCCACTCATCAAGATTCCTCTTGAAGAGAGTCAGTGAGGGACTCTGCCTAACCTGGACTGGGATTTTATTCCAGAGTGAAGGGAGCCTCTGGGTTATGAATCTGTCCCTCCAGCATGTCCTATTTATTTCAGTGCTGAGGTTCAAGTCTCTCGAGTCCGTAGCTCGATGGGATTTGGATTTTCTGAGGTGCAGCATGTCCATTAATTCCGGGTTGGACATGGCTTTATACGTCAGGCACAGATCGTCTCTGAGCAGGCGGTATGCCACTGAGTAGAGCTGGAGTTTCTTTAACTGGGCAGCATATGGCATCTGTTTGAGCCCTTTGATCCTCTTGGTGAGGTACTTTTGGGGTCTTTCCAGTTGCTGCAGGTGTCTGGTAAGGTACATCCCAAAAGGGGCATTGTACTCAATTATGGGCCTGATGAGGGATGAGTAAAGAGGCACGATGACCTCCCCTGATCTAGATGTGAATCCCTTCATGATTAGGTGGGCTATATAAAATGTTTTTCTAACCACTTTGGCCATGTGGTTTTCAAATGAGAGATTGCTATCAACTTGAGTCCCCAGGTCCCTAATTACTTCTTCCGTACTTCATGGATTACCACCTATGTGGTAATTTGTGGGCACTTTGATTTTGCCAAAGGGGATGACTATACACTTTTTGTCGTTTAGCTTGAGGCCATGGCTCTGGCACCAGTTGTCTGCTTCTATGAGGCCCTTTTGGAGGATGCTTGTGTCGGCTGGAGAGTCGATTATGGCGCCTAGTTTGCAGTCATCTGTGAACTTGGTTAGCCACAGTCCTTCCATGTTGGCCTGTACCTCCGAGAAATATATACCGAACAAGAGAAGTCCCAGGACTGAGCCTTGTGGGACGCCACTTGTAACTGGTTTGGAGTCTGACATGGCTCCAGCAATTCTAACCATGTGGGTTCTGTCCTTGAGCCAGTTTGCAACCCATCTAGTGACATAGGGGTTTATATTTAAGCTGGTGAGCTTATCTATAAAGACCGAGTGGGGTATTGTATCGAAGGCTTTTGCGAGGTCCAGGTAGGCTGTGTGGACCACCTTCCCCTTGTCAATGGCCTTGGTGACTGTTTCAAAGAAATCGACCAGGTTTAAGAGGCAGGATCTGCCCTTAACAAAGCCGAACTGGGTAGGATCCAGTGTCTGTAGGTCCCCAATATCTTTATTTATGAGGTCCATGATGATCCGTTCCATAGCTTTGCAGACCAAGCTAGTCAGGCTTATGGGGCGATAGTTTCCAGGATCTGTTGAGGCACCACCTTTGTGGAGAGGGACCACTGTTGATGTATGCCACTCTTTGGGTACATATCCTGTAGTAAGGCTGAGAATGAACAGTAGTTTTATATTTGGGTTTAGCTCTTCTTGGAGTTCATGTAGGACGCAGCCCGGGACACCGTCTGGTCCCATTGATGCTGTGTTTTTTGCTTTGGAGAGGGCGGCTCTTACCTGAGCATCTGAGATTTCAGGGGGGCAGCACTCTGCTGGGATAGATATTTGCCCTTTTGGTGGGAGTTTGTGCTGAACCTGTCAGCTAGGATGTTGGCAATGTCTGTGGGTTCAGTGTATTTTTTGTCATTTTGGACTAATTCTGAGCATATCTGGGAATTCCCACCCAGGTTCCTAACATAACTAAAGAAAGCCTTGTGATTATCCTTAGTGTCCTGTGCAATTTTTCTCTCGAAGCTGGCCTTAGACGATTTTATGAGTGCCCATAGTTTTTTGCTAATACTGATCAGAGATGCCTTCCCTTTTTGGGATTTTGCTCTAATATGTAGTAGCTTCCTCCTTCTATTGTATAGTTTGTTTATGGCTGGGGTCCACCAGACAGGATGCCTGCCTTTGGAGGATTGGGTCTTGGTTTTATGTGGGATTGCATGATCCATGCATTCCTGAAGGTGTTCATAGAATGCATTTATAAAGGATTCTGCGGTCTGGGCCATATTTTCCACAGGCCCGGGGGCTTTGAAGGATTCCACCTCGGTTTTGAGGAGTGTGAAGTTTGCTTTAGAGAAGTTTTTCACTGTGGTTTTCTGGGCTGGGGGTGGGGTCGGGATGTGAATATCCAGTGAGATTAGTTTATGGTCTGATCTTACCAGTGAGGGATACACTTCTGGTCTGGAGCATAAAGCCCCCATGTTGGTGATGATCAGGTCCAGTATGCTTTCCCCTCTTGTGGGAGTGGTAACAAGTTGTTCCATAGCATTTGAGTTTATAAATTCTAGGAACCTTGGCAGTATATCTGTGGACTTTCCATTTTCTTTCCCTTCCTTCTGGTCCTTTTCTTTATATTCTTTCTTTCTTTTGTTTTTGGCACTTGAGGTTGCTGTGTGATTGTCATCTACTTCTGGTTTTAATTTCATTCCCACTCCTTTCTGAAATGCTTTTGCTAAAGTAAGTAGAGCTGTCCATGTCATACACAGTCTATTATTCCCCTATTTAGAGCACTGTGCTATGGGTTTGTTTAACAACAGGTCATCTTTTGTTCCATATAACCCACAAATAAGGCATGGCTAGTTGTGCTGCTAGTAGGATGGAGGAAATATAAGTTTTTGAATAGAGATTATAGCTTTCAAGGAATCCCATGGAGAAAAATGAGAGTATAACCTTCACGTAAAGAGGGAGCATTTGGACTAAGATGTTGCGGGTTGTCTTTATGATCTCAAAACTAGATTGCATACTTCTAGGGAGAAGTAAAGCAAAATATGAACTCGTCAGTCATACTGACTGAATGGATGTTTGGTTTGTAACAGTACGTAAGAGGAATTTCAAAAATATAATTTCAAAAAGAATTGTATCATGTATGTTGTACTTTATGCAAGTTGTATTTGAATCATATTTATTCTTTTATTTTGTTTATATATTTCCATTTGCTAATTAGAATAATCTGACTGAACTTTATACCACTTTTTAGCAGAGTCCCAGCATGAAATGCTCCACATATAAAGATGATATAAAAAAGATAAAATAATACAAGTATTATTAACACAATTATTAATAATGTCTGCATTTCATTTTATTTGCTCCTGCTGTTCCGCTTATGCTGCAACATTGCAGTGTTACTACAGCTTCAGATTGTTGATTCTGCACATCAGAAGTGTTTCCCTGGAAATAAGTTAATAGTTTAATGTTTTGATTATGGGAAATATGTTTAGTATTGCATATTTAAAAGAATATGTTTCTGTTTTACAGGTAAAACTGCCACCTATGATGGAAATAATAACGGCTGAACAGCTGATGGAATATTTAGGTTAGTAATATTGAAAATATCTTTTTTGTTTTAAGTGATCACTGGTTTTGATTTGTTACTCTGTTCTTCTACAAATTTAGGGTTGCCACCTTTTCAAATGACATTTTTGTAGAAATGTGAGATTTTGAAGGACAAACTATACCCACAAACAGCACAAAGGAAACAGTGTCACTTTTTGCCAAAATAAAAGCTTATTCTTATAGCATTTTAGTAGCTTATATTGTTTCATATAACATTTAGGTGATTCAGATACAAAATAAATGTATTTTTCTGTACTACTTTGGAGCTTTAGCTTACAAAAGAGCATATGATGCATTTTCTACTTTCCCTTCTTTAATTGATATATTGTGTTGGGGGACGAATGCGTTTCTTTATGTCGTATGAGTATTTAACTCACTTCCACTTTTTTCGTTTGTTTGTGTGTATCACACCTGTATGAGAAAGCGGTAATACTCCAGCACCATGCACAGATCACAGACCTATGTCTGATACCATGTTTATCACTGCACTCCAGCACCATGGACAGATCACAGACCAGTGTCTAATACCATGTTTATCACTGCACTCCAGCACCATGGACAGATCACAGACCAGTGTCTGATACCATGTTTATCACTGCACTCCAGCACCATGGACAGATCACAGACCAGTGTCTGATACCATGTTTATCACTGCACTCCAGCACCATGGACAGATCACAGACCAGTGTCTGATACCATGTTTATCACTGCACTCCAGCACCATGGACAGATCACAGACCAGTGTCTGATACCATGTTTATCACTGCACTCCAGCACCATGGACAGATCACAGACCAGTGTCTGATACCATGTTTATCACTGCACTCCAGCACCATGGACAGATCACAGACCAGTGTCTGATACTGTGCTTATCACTGCTGGCTTTGATAAACTGTTACTGAAGTGGAAAGGTCTAGTTTTATAGCCTTGTATGGACCCAGGCAAATACAGCCCCTATAAGTGTAACTAGTCCCATATGCAAAACCATGGAAAGAATTATCATGGAAATGCTAAACAATGACATATGAAACTTTCAAACACTGGATTCAACTCAGTTTGGTTTTGTCAAGGGCAGGTCATGCATACTCATCCTGGTGGATTTCTTTGACAAGGTCCTCAAAACAATGGACAAGGACAGATCAGTGCATACTATCTACCCTGACCTGGCCAAAACATTTGACACAGTGCCTCACAAGGTATTGTAGACAACTCACAAAATTAGGCATAAATGCAGTCCTAAGTCACCCACTGGATAGCTGCTGACTCAACAATAGGAGCCAAGAAGTTAGAACTGGATATGAGTGCCTACATCCACAAAAAAGCCAGGCATTAGCAGAGTCCCTCAAGGCACATTGCTGAGGTTGCTTTGAAGTCAAGGCCAGCATTAAGGGCAGGCCACACATGCTTAACTTGGTAACCTCTGGCTGATCAAGTTTGCAGATGAATGCAAACTAGACACAGGCATACATTCCCCCCAAAACACCAACAAAGCACCCTCCAAGAAGTCCTGACACAGACAATAACTGGTGTCAGAGCCACAGTCTAAAACCCAATGCCAAGGAATGCATACTGATATCCTTTTGGAAGATTACTACTCTTGGAAACTATGACATTGATCATACACCCCAAATAGTAGACCCAGTGATCAGGAATATGGAAAGCATGTAGACAGCAACCTGACCTGTGACCATTATGCATTTATGGTAGTAAGGAAATCATTCTGTGTTGCATAACTTATAAGCAAGGACATGTCATCTAGGTCCAAGGATGTAATTGTTCTGCTGTACATGTCCCTCATCAGATACCCACTTTGATATGCACCTAACCAGGCAAATGCAAAAACTGGAATATCCACAGTGGTTACTCGCAAAAAGAACACAAGGCGTACATAACATATCCTACACTGACCACCTCAAAGTCCTATTCCTGTGCTCAATCTCATACAGATTGCTGAGAGTTGATCTGTTCCTGGCCTACAAAGCATCCTGGGATCCCAGTCTGATGAACCTGTTATACATCTACGAAACAAGTAGCATTAGAATTACCCTGTCCAGGAACCTAAATCTCATCTTGGAAAATAAATGTGACATGGTGAAAGGACAGGTATGTGCCTGAGAGACTACCCCTTCTCTGGAACAGGTTCCCCATTCATGTGAAGCAGAGTTCTCTCTTAACCCAATTCAAGCATGTGCTTAGACTTGTAGATGAGAAATCAGATATTTACTCCGAGTCTGCGGTAGCATTGTTACCTCACAGCAAGAGGCTCTTCCGTTCGATTCTCGGCTGGGCTTGGGAGTGCCTTCTGTGTGGAGTCTGCATGTCCTCCCCGTGGTTGGTAGCGTTCAAAAGACATGCATGCGTAAATGGGTGTGCCTTCGTTGAAGGTTGGGCGTCGAGCTGGCACCTCGGCATTTCGTAAAAATCTACTGCCAATCATTAGCGGACCGGAGTTCCGTTGTGGCAACCCCTTACTGGGAAAAGCCAAAAGACAAACAACAACAACTCCGAGTATGGCACTTATGTCTGTATTAGACATAGGTAGCCTCCAAATGTTTGACCACCCATACACAAGCCTACTTATACCCCTTAAAATAACTCTAGGCTATCAAAACTTGTCAGATACATTTGGGAAACAAAGACTCCCTGAGGTGCTTAGCCTTGTAATCACATATGAACCTTCCATTTAGGACTATTTAGGGAATTGGCTGCTTGCTGGCATATGAAGGAGATAAAGTGCACCTGGAACAGAACATTAGTAACTATTCTAATTCTTTTAATGGAGTGGAATCCTGTTGCATCCAGTAATTACTATAATGTATTTCTGTTTAATATGCTGGCATTAATGTCCCTTCCTTGCTTACCATTATCTGTACTGTAGTCCTTGTTTGATCACTTGTTTTTTGTGTCACATGAATGATTTGAACTACAGGAGGAAAGAATGGTGACCATGCTGAAGTCTTTCTTCCTGGCTGCTGTTCTGGACAGTGCAGAAGAAAGGACATCTGCAGGAAAAAAAAATATTCCCAGAACGCAGCTGATGTATGCTTTGCCTATCCTAGCTTATGCCTCCAAGAATGACCTTAAAGATCTCCACATTGTATCTAACATAATGTTTTGTTTCATTGTCTGTTCACTCCGAATGAAGCACTACTGCATCACTTTATAAAGAGCTCTCAGTTAAAGAATGGACAGACCTCTTGCCTTCTTTGCCTTTTTGGACCTAAAGTATGGGACATTCTTACTCCCAAAATCTGTAATATTTCTGTGTAAAACTCCTTTAGACACAAACTGTTGCAATAGCTTTGTAAAAGGGCCACCTGCAACTGTTTCACTCATCTGCCTGTAACTTAAAAGTCCCCTCTCACATTAGCTCCTCTACCATAAAAGTCCCCACTTAACTAGCTCTTCTGTCTTAAATGCACCCACTCACACTAGCTGCTCTACCTTAAATGTCCCCACTCACACTAGCTCCTCTACTAACACTATATTTCTTCTTCTTCCTAATAAAGCCTCAGTATAAAGCTCCTACAACATATATCTAGCTGTATTTAAATACATTTGTCTTAATTCTCTATTCACAGATCTCCCAGAATTGGACACAATTGCCATGTTACCATCTTAATGCCTGTTTTAAGGTTTTCTTCAAGCGTGCTATGGAGATGTAAAAATGTCAGATAGCTGTATTAGTTGTAACACCATCTCTGTTTGACACACTTTGCTGCAGTGATATTGAACTGTAAACACCTTCTCTTATATCTTTTTCTTGCAGTGGATAAAATTATTCCACTTGGGCTCAGTCCACTACCCCATTTTCAAAACACTAAATAAATACACAATCCATCACCCACCTTCAGGCCATGTATATTTGTCTTCCCATGAGCTCTGAATCAATCTTAGTGACTGTTATGACCATTATGACCATTAGTTACTATCTGCATGAGTTGTTTGTTATGGTAAGCAGTGCCATCTTTTGTCATTAGCACGGAGGAGACTCATTGTCACAGTGCAAGAAAATAAATGGTGGTAATATTATCCATTTTGTCTTTTCTCACAGCTTAGAAGACCAAGAACAATTGTGTTGTCTTTCCACTTGATAGTGTCAGTATTTTGTTTTGTTTTCTTTTTGTTTATTTGCTGTGTACTGTCTTCGGCAGGCAGTCAAAGCTTACTAGGTGAAACTGCTTGCTTACAGATGCAGTCAAAGAAAAGGTGCTTTGGTTTGGTTAAGTGACTTGGTTAATATTACAGAGTCTGCAGGCAAACATGAAGTCTGGGTCATCAGGATGCTTCCTTCACAGCTCATTACATTTACCTGTATGCTGTGTTATGGACTGTAATTAAGCAAACTTTCAGCATATCTAGCAGATTTCAGTGTAAGCGCACTTTATTTATCATTTGACAATGGCAGTTGCACAGCAGGTAGCACACTCACCTTTGGTGCAGAAGGCTGTGGGTTCTATTCCCACACCAGGTAGATCAGTCGCTGATACTGCAGTTCCACATAAGAAGGGTGCTGCACTCCTGATGATGCCATCTTTCAGATGAGACATTAAACCATGGCCCCATGTGCTTTTGGTAGGTCAGGTGGATGTAAAAGATCCCACGGTACCTCTTGTAAAGACTAGGGGAAGTTACCCGATGTCCTGGCCAAATTCCCCATAGTAGTATAACTACCATGTTGGGTCTCCCCTGAAAAGAGGCTAGTAACCCACTGAACAACGCATTACAAAAAAGAATGTTTACAATCAAGTATGATGCAGTGAAATAATAGATAAACAGTAAAATATCAGTAAAAAATTCTGTCAGTCGATTTTTATTTATTTGTGCAATATATACTTACATCTATTCCAAGTAAGTGCAATATTTATTTATTATATCCATAGTCAGTGTTATTTAACGCACTGAAGTGTAATTTTAGAGAAATAACTTAGCCATCTCAATCTGTAGTATGTTTTGTATTACTTTAAATAGGGTGGTTAATTTAACTCAGGGTAGAGTATTCTTTTCGTATTTGAGTGTTACTAAATGTCTCTGCTCTTTCTTGCATGTATTGGGAGTAGTACTGTATTTCTTAGTTATGTTTATTCCCCTGCTTGTATGTTTTGTTTCACTTTCCTTTATAATCTCAAGAATTGAGCTGATGCACAAAATTTCATTTAGGCTACACGTGTGTAGTTCTAAATGACAATAACGTTTACTTTGATTTTATCAGGTCTTTTAATATGTATTTATTTATTAAAATATGCTTGGCCTGCTGGGACAAATCTTTCTGTAGTTCTTCAGGTAACTTCTGGGACTCCAGTTGTATAGTTATAAAATGTGATGTTAATTCTTTAAGAAAAATCCATTTAAACGAATTTTACAGTGTGTAAGTATTACATGAATTAGAAAAGTATAGGAAGCTGGATTTATCTGCTAGCTTCCTTCACAGTGCTGCTTTAACTATTTAAGTGTGTGTATAAGCAGTGTGTGCATAGCATTCGATAATCTAGCAGCATAAGGAGTTAACTTCGCGCATGACCAGGAAAAGCGCATTGTAGCTGTTCCGGAGATGTGAGCGATTAGCTGCAGTCATCCTTGATTCGTAAAGCATTGCTGAAGTCAACCCTTGACCTTTTTCTTCACCCACTACTGGTTTCACTATTGTCTTCATCCATCATGCTGTTAAACTCTAATTTCTCTTCTCAAAGGTGTTGTAGTCATTAGCAGAACGGTGTAAAATATAACTTAGTGTGACGTTCAGAGCACATGAAAAATGGATACTGTATTACACAGTGTCAGATCCAATGATGTGGTGGAAATAGGAGGGCACACACAACTGTGGACAGTATACGGATGGTATTGATCAGTAGTTTGTATAGATAGTGACAGTTAATATCAAATGCTCTCAGGGGCAGTTATAATCAATATTGTGCTTCTGAAAAACAAGAGTTGCCCCAAGCCACTGCCTTGAAGACCCGGCCAGAAAGATTCTAGCAAAAAAGGATCGGGTTACTGATAAAGAAAATGTTGATGATAGAATAATAGATGGTAAAGGGCACTTTGCACTATTAAAGGTATTTAAACTGTTTCTGGTGTCAACTGAAAAATGTGATTTTGCATTTTATAAGACAGTGAATGTTTCCATTTCTTTGAATGAATGAATGAATGAAAGCCATCTTTCTTTAATAACTGCAACATCGATATTTGGTAGTAAATTGTGGCTAATGGTTTCTTCCCATATGGTGTTACATATCCAGACAGCTAGCCCTCAACTAGTTTTCCTCAAAGGTACTTCAAGAGCAGAAAACAGCTGCCACCTCCTCGAATCACAAACCCATGATGAGTGTTTTATAAGACCAGCAGTTCACTTGCAGGTGCTTATTTTGCTAAATCACTTGTCACCTTCACTAGTTGAAATGCATCTGGCCTGTGGTCTTGTACCTGGCACTACCATGAGGGTTTTATGATCTGGAACTGTGCATACTCTGTTTTATGTTAACCTACCATAGTTAAAATGCTTTCTCCATAACAGGCATAGACATCACTGCAGTTTGGTTTTAGATATATCATTAGAGTTTGGAGGCCTAATAGTAGCCATTTAAAATAAATGTCAGTTCTTTATGTTGTGCTGTTCTCACAGATTTTGCACCATGCAGTACTTCATCAGGAGACCGTGGAAATAAAGTACTACTTGAATAGAAAATAAAGCATGAGACCTTAAGTAGGTGGTTGATGAAGGGAAGGCAGTACAACCAGAGAAACAGAAGGGTGATATAAGAAGGATGAAAATGTACACAGCTTTTCACAGTTGTGCATTAACGCAGTTTGGAAGAGAGATCAGAATTTTCTGTTGTCATAATTTTTCAGGAGAAATAAGAGTATGTTTCATGCTGCCTTGACAAAGAGAGGTACACATGTACCCCGGGATTCATGAAGCTCGGCGCATGGCCGGCATTAGGCTTGCACCGATCGTGTGGCATGAAGATGGCGCAGTAGCGCCAAATGCATATTAATGAAGGTGCACTGCCGCCACAGCCACGTGCATAGGAAACAAGCGCGAGTGCATAGGGCGTGTCGAAGTACCGCACAGAGGCGTGGAAATGTCAGCTGTCAACGTGCAACCTAAAATGCTTGCATATAACAATTTGCATGCAATAGTAATCACATCTGTCAGTGTCCGTGGATACTGAAATGTATGCAAAGCATGCAAGACAGTTCCTGCGAACACAAAACGAAGAAGCAAACAAATGCATGGTAAGGAATAATGGGTCCCCATCCCTCGAACAAATGACATTGAAAACCGTGTGCCCGTAGTCCAACGCAGTGTAGATAGTTATACCAAGTGGAAGTGAAACACATCATGTTAGCGAGCCGCCAATAGCTACGTCCAGCCCAATGTTCAGGGTCACCAGCTGTCCCACATTGTGAGGGAGAGTACACAGCTGGGCAGATGTGTCCATAACAAAACCATGATAAATGTAAATATCTAGTGACCGTATGACAGAATTATATCCCACAATGCATGTAATTGTCACATACAATAGGTATGTCCGTATTTAACATACCATATGTGACAGGAAATAGAATAAGCATGAAAACGAAACAGAAGGAGCATATAAACTGCTACAACAATAAGGCAACATGTAGGCTTAAAGGAACAGTATTATCCGTAGCGTTGACTGTGGGTATGTGTATGTCCAGTACAATCGGATATGTGTCCGGAATATATCCCATCCTGGACATAGGAAAAGGTGGCATCCTACCAATGATCAGAGCAATCGGCCAAACTCCGCACATATGCGGTCCAAGCCATACTTGTCAGGATGTGTCACAGTTGAACGGGTATTACCTGGGTGTACCAACCTTGTCATGAAAGTTAAGTATGGGCGTGTACCTATGTGCGTGATGTATAGCATGTGGAAGGTGAAACATGCCAGGGTAGTCCACACAACCATACAGGTACCTGACATATGTAGTGTATGCAATGTGTTACCCTGACCGTGTCATGGGCCATCAACCAAAGCAGTGATGGATGGAGTGTTAGGAATATGTGTGTGGGGGGGATGGGTAATGGTATAATCCTCAAAGGCGAGACT